>NC_057791.1:10636176-10911176 GCF_014905175.1 Aphidius gifuensis | reverse complement strand
CTTCAGCAAAGCCAAAAAACATTTTCAATTGTATGCATAAATCAACCATTTTGACGTGTAAAACAATTGAGACAAGTTATAATTACCCAATTGAAGTTGCAAGTCCAGAATTTTTTACTTTTAACCCTAGACTTTTTAGGTATGTTATATTCTGAGTTGTTAATCTTTTCACTACTGGATTGAGACTGGTTGGTGATGTCCATGATTTGCTGTTTTTATATGAAAATCCTCTCTTCATTGTGCGAGAATTAAACTCAATCCTCATCACTATGATCTAACTATTTATTTATTATTATTATTATTTATTATTATTATTATTTATTACTATTATTTATTTTTATTTTGGTAGTGGAACGGCCAGGCAGGAAGCGTATGTTGTTCGTCACATACCACTGACCTAAAGCAAGAGTACACCTTATTGTATAAGCATATCTTAAACACTTTAGAGAAGCAGATAGGACCGATATCGGTCTGTAATTGGTCAATACGTTTTTAGGTCCATTTTTATGCACAAGGACTTGGCTCTCTTCCAAATCGTCGGATAAATACCGGATTTTAAAAAAAGATTAAAAATATGAGTAAGTGGTACGGTAAATGCCTGCTTGCAGTACTTAGTAAGGTAACAGGGTATGTGGTCCATGCCTGACGAGAAGTTACTAGGAATATTAGGAAGTGCATCCTCAACCTTGGCATAGGTACAATACTCAGTGTCACCAAGGCGATTGACATACCTAGGACTAGATTTAAAGTTCACATTTAAATAGTCTAAGTCAGCTGGCGTCAGGGAGACATACGTGCCAGCAAAATAATTTGCAAACGCGTCACAAATTTCACTGACGTTAGATGACTGGGTGCTATTCAACAAGAACGAATACACTCCTCATTTCTGATGGTATTCACAAAATTCCATAGAGACGAAGGGTTCCCTGTGAGATCTTTTTCAGTTCGATTTACATATTTAGTGTAATCAGACCTAGAATCACAAGTGATAATTTTCTTAATCGATTTAAATTTATTATTCGGACTAGCCAGTTGGTTTTGGAGAATTATATTTTCAGTACCATTATGTGTATATGTAATTAGCTTTTTTAATTTTTGTATTTTAATGTGTAAATTATTCTTGTATTTAATTAGGTTAATGGTGTGAAAACATAGCCAAAAAGGTAAATTATTAGGTTAAGAGTTATCTGTGATATTTTTACAATAAGATGAAGCCAAGTTATTACCACACTTGTCCGACACATCACCAATCATTGAGTAGAATTTATCAACAGCAATGTTAACGTCATTCTCAACGAGAACATCGCCCCACGATAGGGACATCAATCCATCCAGCAAAAGTACAAAATCTAGTGTTTTGTAATTAAATATTAAGTTAGAGTTAAAGATGTTAGAATTCGAAATAGACAAGGGTTTAGTAGCAATTTTGTTTAGGATGGGTATTTTAATGTCCAGAGGAGGGTGACATTGCTCAATGACAACGACTGGATTGTGTGACGGTGCAGGGCAGCAAAGCAAGCACAAGGTCGAGGGAAGATATGGTGTTAAATTGCGTAAGGTTGAGTTCCTCCACAAGTAGAACAAGAGACTCAGTTTTGGTGCATTTAATTCCATTGGTAAATACTTGAGTAAAGTTGCCAAGGTTGACGTCACCGATCATAACTATTGCACAATTAGATTGCGATAAAAACCAACGCAAATGTGCAAGAAATGCACAGGTTTTATCAGTGGTGATGCAAGATGGAAGATATAGGCAAACTATAATAATGTTAAGCCGTGCATAGCTAATTTTAGCAGCAGTAACCCAGGTAGAAAACTTCCGTCGGCCCGACTGTCGGCCGACTGAGTGTCCCGACTTATTAAGTCGGAGGAAAGTCGGGATTTCAGTCGGGCCGACGTCGGATATTCTGTAAGATTTATAAAGTAAGAAATTTAGAATATCAATTGCATTTTACAAAAGAAACTAAATTATTGATAGATAGACTATTTATGTTTGTAATTTGTTTCTAATCATTCTAATCATGAATATTTTTCAATAAATTAAGCATAATTTTTTGTTTTACTCGAATTAACATTAAAATGACAGCTTGAGGTTATAGTCGAGATTTTAGACGACATTTATGAGAAAACGGTTCTCATCCAATTACTGTATATTGAAAATACTAAGCCAGCTGTTTTACCGGCAGGCTAGCGACGAGTAATTTTGAATATGCAACTTTAACAATCATGTTCATGTTTGGATCGGTTTGGATTAAAAACAACAAGTTTAATAAATAAAACAATCGTCTTGAATATTGTATTAGAATATAATTACCGATTGTTTTAACATCTGTATATTGTATTGTTGACTCAGGTATATTACTATTATGATAATTATCATTATCATGTAGGAAATAAGGTAGCTAACCATACTGCTTTTCCTTGGACATTTTTTATTTATTTTATAAATAAAATACATGTAAATTTATTTAACAAAAATAGAAAAGTCCAAGGAAAAGCAGTAGCTAAGAAAAAGATGTAGCTAAGGAATTAATGTGACTAAGGAATTATTTCCTTGAGACATAATTTTTTGGCAACATTAATTCCTTAGCTTCATCTTTTTCGCTAGCTACTGCTTTCCTTGGACATTTTATTTTTAAAAATAAATTTACATGTATTTTATATAAAATAAATAAAAATCAACAGTAATAGAAAAAAGATGTAATGGAATTAATGTGACTAAGGAATTATTTCCTTGAGACATAATTTTGGCAACATTAATTCCTTAGCTACATCTTTTATAGCTACTGCTTTTCCTGGACATTTTTATTTATTTTATAAATAAAATACATGTAAATTTTTTTAAATAAAAATGTCCAAGGAAAAGCAGTGGCTAAATGTAACTAAAGAATAATGTGACTAGAATATTTCCTTGAGACATAATTTTTGGCAACATTAATTCCTTAGCTTCATCTTTTTCCTTAGCCACTGCTTTTCATGGACATTTTATTTTAAAAATAAATTTACATGTATTTTATTTATAAAATAAATAAAAAGGTCAAGGAAAAGCAGTAGCTAAATTAATGTGACTATGGGTAATGTTGCCAAAAATTATGTCTCAAGAAATAATTCTTAGTCACATTAATTCACTTATCTTTTTTTAGCTACTGCTTTTCCTTGACTTTTCTATTTTTGTTAAATAAATTTACATGTATTTTATTTATAAAATATAAAAATGTCCAAGGAAAAGCAATAACAAGGAAAAAAGAATAACAACTAAGAAAATTAATGTGACAGAATTATTTCCTAGAGCTTACTGCTTTTCTTGGACATTTTTATTTTTAAAAATAAATTTACATGTATTTTATTTATAAAATAAATAAAAATGTCCAAGAGGCAGTAACATGAAAGATGTAGCTAAGAATTAATGTGACTAAGGAATTATTTCCTTGAGACATAATTTTTGGCAACATTAATTCCTTAGCTTCATCTGCTTTCCTTGGACATTTTCATTTATTTTATAAATAAAATACATGTAAATTTATTTTTAAAAATAAAATGTCCAAAAAGAGCATTATTAAGATGAAAATAAGTAATGTGACTAAGGAATTATTTCCTTAAAACATAATTCTTTGGCAACATTAATTCCTTAGTCACATTAATTCCTTAGCTACTGCTTGTCCTTGGACCGTTTTATTTATTTTATAAATAAAATACATGTAAATTTATTTTTAAAATAAAAATGTCCAAGGAAAAGCAGTGGCTAGAAAAAAGATGACTAAGGAATTAATGTTGCCAAAAATTATGTCTCAAGGAAATAATTCCTTAGTCACATTAATTCCTTAGCTACATCTTTCTCTTAATACTGCTTTCCTGGACATTTTTATTTTATTAAATTAAAATAAATATCCAAGAAAAAGCAGTAACTAAGAAACTAAGGAATTAATGTTGCCAAAAAATTATGTCTCAAGGAAATAATTCCTTAGTCACATTAATTCCTTAGCTACATCTTTTCCTTAGCTACTGCTTTTCCTTGGACATTTTTATTTATTTTATAAATAAAATACATGTAAATTTTTTTTTTTTAAATAAAAATGTCCAAGGAAAAGCAGTGGCTAAGAAAAAGATGTAGCTAAGGAATTAATGTGACTAAGGAATTATTTCCTTGAGACATTTATTTTTGGCTTATCTATCATCACTATACTGCTTTCATACGTTTTATTTTCATTTTATAAATAAAATACATGTAAATTTTTAAATAAAAAGTCCAAGAAAAGCAGTGGCTAAGAAAAAGATATAGCTAAAGTGTGTACTAAGGAATTATTTCCTTGAGACATAATTTTTAGCAACATTAATTCCTTAGCTTCATCTTTTCCTTAGCTACTGCTTTTCTGGACATTTTTATTTATTTTAAATACATGTAAATTCTTTTTTAAATAAAAATGTCAAGGAAAAGCAGTGGCTAAGAAAAGATAACAGCTAAGGAATTAATGTGACTATAAGGAATTATTTCCTTGAGACATAGTTTTTTTGGCAACATTAATTCCTTAGCTACATCTTTTTCTTAGCCACTGCTTTTCCTTGGACATTTGTATTTTCAAAAAATGAATTTACATGTATTTTATTTATAAAATAAATAAAAAAGGTCCAAGGAAAAGCAGTGGCTAAGGAATTGATGTTGCCAAAGAATTATGTTTTAAGGAAATAATTCCTTAGTCACATTAATTCCTTGCTTATCTTTACTAGCACTCCTTGGACATTTTTATTTTTAAAAATAAATTTACATGTATTTTATTTATAAAATAAATAAAAATGTCAAAGGAAAAGCAGTAAGAAAAAGATGAAGCTAAGAAATAATTTGCCAAAAAATTATGTCTCAAGGAAATAATTCCTTAGTCACATTAATTCCTTAGCTACATCTTTTTCTTAGCTACTGCTTTTCCTTGGACTTTTCTATTTTTGTTAAATAAATTTACATGTATTTTATTTATAAAATAAATAAAAAATCCAAGGAAAAGCATATAATTAACCTTATTTCCTACATGATAATGATAATTATCATAATAGTAATATACCTGAGTCAACAATACAATATACAGGTAAAACAATCGGTAATTATTTCTAACAAATGCTTGTCAAACGATCAGCCAAACATGATCGGTATTAAAGTTACGCATATTCAAAAACGCCTTGCCGTAAAACAGCTGACTTTATTCTTCAACTGATGCAACCCGAAATGGCTGGTAAATAAATTCAACTTCCGAAAATAAGGCACGAAAATATTCATGATTAAGATTAAAATTACAAACATAATAGTCAATTTCAACAATGTTGAAATGCTGAAAACTCCGGCGTCGGCGACTGATCCCGATCCGACTTTTATTAAGTCGGACGCGACACATATTTTTCTACCTGGGAATATCTGCAAACGTTTCCCTGGTGGAAAAAATATCCCGCCAAATATCACGCCAAATATCCCGGCATATCCCGTAATTGACCCATTGGCGGGTTATGTATCCCGTCAATATCCCGCCACAATATATGGTAACCGCCAATGCTTTTTTGGTAAGTTACATATCCCGCCAATATCCCGATGTAACCGCCAATGCTTTCTTGGTGGGTTACATATCCTGTCAATATCCCGCCACAATATATTGTAACCGCCAATGCTTTCTCGGTGGTGTACATATCCCGTCAATATTCCGCCACAATATATGGTAACCGCAAATGCTTTCTAGGTGGGTTACATATTCCACCAATATCCCGCCATAATATATTGTAACCGCCAATGCTTTTCATTTTTCAATTTATCAATCAAAACTACAATCGGATAGACTGTCGTTTTTTAATGAGTCGGCTGCTGCCATTTTGCTCAACCAGAAATTTACCCAAGCAAAATTTATTTATTCTCAGTGTTTTAATATTAGCCCTGGGCACAATAATACTTTTTTCGTTGTTTTATTTGTTTATTTATATGTTTTTTTCATTGTTTATACACTAAGGCACAACACTACAACTTTTTTTTTTAACAAGATAATGTATAAAAAAAATTTACGTTGCTGCTACGGATTATTAGGGGCTTTCTTTCACGGTGGACGACCGCCAGAAATACCACCTCCACTGCTTACCGTCGATACTCCTGTATATGTGTGAGTGTCACAGTAGCGCATATATAGAAGTAAGGATGGTGAGCAGTGGAGGTGGTATTTCTAGCCATCGTCCGCCGTGGAAGGGAACCCCTAAAAACTATGTAACAAGCGGTGATCAGAAAAGCTTCGCATTATAAATGTGTGAGTGAACTTGACAATTTTTTTTTTTCGATAAAGCAGGTGTAGGTGCGAGGGAGTTTGTATGTGGTTTTCCATGATGTGAACCAAACGAACACAAAGAATAGATTGTCATATCATGAAAATGTTTAACCTATAAAAATACTTCTAGTTTGTCTGCTAAAAAATAGTCAAATGGATAATTTATTAAAAATATTAAAAATATTAAAAATATTTATACTATTTTCTCCGCCATCAATCTCATGCCAAAGTAATTTCTCCACCATCAATTTAATGCCGGAGTCATTTCTTTGCCAGCAACCTCATACCGGAGTGATTTCAACGTAATGCGGAGAAAGCGGGAGTAATGGCAGATAAATATTTCTACCAGGGTATACATATATCAGTGTTTTCAGAGTGTTTTGTGATGGCATATTGGCGGGATACATAATCTGACAATATTTTGTGCCGGTATGTTGGCGGGATAGATAACCCGTCAAAATTTTTTGGCAGGATTCATAACCCGCCGATATGTTGTCAATTACGGGAAATAGGCAGGATATTTTTTTCACCAGGGATGGGCCAAGGCCCATGTGGTATCTAGTGCAACAGGGTGCAAGTAGTGCATTAGAGCCATGAGACAACCTCCACCAGTGGATTTGTACCTAGAATTCCTGTCAGCACGCAGAACTAAGTATATGTCCAAGTCAAAATACTCGCCAGGTGTCAAGCCTGTTTTTTTTGTTTTCCCTGGCCTCAAACGAGCCTTGTGTCAAGCCCGTTTTACCAAGCCTCACACGGGACTTGACTTGTGCATGTATTCAATAAAAAAAAAAAAAAATTAATTAATTAGATCTATAAATTGTAAATAGACATTTTAAATAAAAATTATTAGGTTTTGACTATCGTGCCAGGCTTTTACAAGGACTGTGTATTGACTCTCGAATAAATTCATTCATATAAAAAATTTTGACTGACTCTTTCATGAATCCCCCGTGGTCGACTTGAGCATTGGAGTTCCACGTGAGAGACCTAGGATCGATCCCTCGTTACACCGTTTATTTTCGTTCATATAATCATCGTTAATTCAAATTGTATCGCGTAAGAAATAATAATGTCAAATTAATAAATTAATAGAAATTGTTTATTTATATTTTTTTATAATTTTTTTTGCAAGCCGGTGTCAAGCCTGGGAACACAAGACTGTGTCAAGCCCGATACACTAGTCCGACACCAGCAAATACATTGTGAACATTCCAGACTTGACACAGGCTTGTGTCTCAGGCCCGACACAGGCCCGAGAGCCGGGTAATCAGGCTTGTCCCAGGCTTGTGCCTGTCGTCACTTCCTACTTGGGTGTAGTCTGGAAGGATGAAACCCTCCCCAGAATTTGAAAAAAAAAAAATTTAATATGATTAAAACAAAAAATATTCCAAATTCATAATATCTACTGAAAATAAATTAATTATTAAATTAATTAACAAAAACGCACAGCTACATATGAATAGCATACACATATATATTATTCTGCTTCAAATTTTATTTTTATTTTTTTAGATTAACCGGTTCTATCGTGAAATAAGCCTCGAAAAAGAAGCCTCTTAAGTTTTCAGCTAGATTGATTAACATCTAGAGGTCACGCAGAACGCGAGTCGTTTTTCCATTCGATTAACATAGGCAAATGGTGTTTATCTGACTCTTTCTGTGATATCTCAGTCAATTTTTGAAACATTGCGATCGCTTCATCGTCATTTTAAAGCTTATCAAAATTCTCTTCAATGTTCTATTCTATAGAAAAATTTATAACATATTATACTGCTTATAAACCAAGATGATTGTCGAGAGACACCCACTAAGAAGGCAAGATTACGATATCCGTAGCCACAAGATTTTATGACTGTCGTTAGAACATTCTTCTAAAGGAAAAAACGATAGCCACAACAAAATTTAGCACAAGTCAAATAAAGCTCGATGATTCACAGGTAGAAAAATTCATTCTGTGGCCGAAGTAACGACTTTGGAATTGCTCCGAAAATTGAGTCGATTTAATGTATTATGTTACGCCTCCACGAGCTTAAATCGAAGTTAGAAAAACTGAAAAATATTTTGATAAATTTATAGTGACTAAAATTATCCATCGCTTTATTCATAAATTCTGAACTAATTGTCATAAAGACTTCGGATTTAGCCTGAAGCAGCGTCTTTTGAATCTTTATTGCCCTTTATAAGAAAGAGCATTGTCTATTCAATCACTTTTTTTCAAAAATTGATAAATAGAAAAAAAACAAATTTTTTTTTTGGAAAAAAATTATTTTTAACCTAATATGAAACTTCTGCGACCACACTATCACTGATAACGAAATCAGGCCCGAGCACCCCATGGCGGCTTATTGCGGATTATGGACATTATGACCATCCGTATTTTTTCTTTCGTCCAGTTTTGCCAAGTTCAAAATAAGGGACTTAGTTTTTTTTCGTAAAATTTTTTTTTTTCCAATTTTTTTGAAGTAAAAAATCTAGCTAAGTAAAAAAATGTAGATATGGATTGTTTGGCTGTAATCAAAGCTAAGTAAAAAATCTAGCTAAGTAAAATAATGTAGATATGGATTGTTTGGCTACAATCAAAGCTAAGTAAAAAATCTAGCCAAGTGAAAAATCTCGCTAAGTAAAATAATGTTTTTTAAAATAGTAGTTTTTTTAAAAACAATAGAATTTTGAAAACCTTGTTTTTTAATCCTAATTAGAGGCCTTTTTGTGAATTCTAACAAAAGTTATAGCTTGCCTTAGCTTTAGGTAACTTTAACGAAATAAAAAAATAAATAATTAACTTCGAGAAAAATAAAAAAAAAAGTATCTCATTGAAATCGAGATTCTTAAATGATTTTATCGTCAATGAACTATTAAAAATTATTTAACAGATAAAATTCAACACGGCCCTAGCCGGAGTATTAAAAAATTTTAATTTTCAACTGTAACGCGTGCCACACGCTCCAACAAACGTTACCAGATCTTTAATTGAGTCAATATAATTTATTGATAATAATGTTCATTTTATTTATTTCAATCTTTTCATTTTTTAGATTGGAATGAATAATACAATTTAGCATTTTTTACAGCCAAGTATCCATAATAATTCTTCATATTGAAAAAGTCTCTAGATATATTACTATGTCGACTGGGTTTATTTTTAAGTTTCATATTACTTCAAAAATTTTTGATTAAATTGATCAATTCAATAAAACTCAGTTTTATAGTATATATGTGATTTTTCTCAATTAATTATAAAAAATTTAACTGATTAAGATAAAAAAATAATTATATCATCGTATTCATAATAAAAAGACTGTGTACAAAATTTCAGAATATTGTCATTATATTTCAAAATAACATAGAGTAAAAATGTCTAAAAATCTAGTCACAAGAAAGTCTAATGATAAGAAAGCTTATGTTCTTTGAAATGGAGTTAATTATGCTACAGAAATAAAACAGTTATGATCTTCTCGTTGAATTACGGAAAATACGTAATTCTTTGAACAATAAATATTTTCACCTCAACGTTTGTGCGCGAATATACTAATAAATTTTCTTTGTGACGGAAAAAAAGGTTGTTTGCATAAAATATCAAAGAAATTTTTTTCCGACTCGATGAACATGAGTATATCATCTGTACTAGAGTAAACAATTACGATAGTTACGATGTTCATGCATGCTTTAATGCATATTATAAAGAAGAATTTTTTTCTCTGCTTCATATACGTTGCTACAAGATTGAACCTTCATAATGGGGTTCGTAAAAGGGTCGTATAGCCGATAAAGCTTAAAAAAAGGTTTGCGAATAGCGACAAAGTCACCCTTGGGGCAGTAGGAACTGGCTGCGCATGCTCGTTTTCTCAAAGAAAAAATATATAAAGAAGAGATAGTGTAGATATTATCTCCTATGTTTAAACTCTCACTCTTTCACGGCACTGTAAAATTACAAGAGTGGGAGATGTTATAATTGCGCAAGGCTATCGAATAGGGCGCAGTATTGTCGTAACTACTGTCACATCAATACATACTTCGAACACGCTTTGTACATCATTAATAACAACAAAAGAACCACAGTTTGTTTTTGATTCAAATAATTTTATTTTTCGAAAAAGAATTCACTTTTTTTTTCTATTATCTTTGATGTTTTAGTGATTTTAATTAAAAGTTTTCCAACACTTCTGTAGTTTGAAAACAAAGCTAAATGATCAAACATACCAATTAACTACAAAAAAACATCATTTTCCGACAATTTTTTGAATAAAAAATGAAAGTGTAACGTTCTAATGAATATTCTTGAAAAAATTAATGAAATAGACATCTACAAAACATGGTAAGGTAGACATTAAGAAAATATAAAAAAATCACACAATCTATCGAATATCACTTTTAAATTATATATTATGTTGGCAAACTATATAAATAATAAAAAATACTTGTCATTGATGTCGACATAAAAAAATGATGACGATACTCAATTTTCAAAACTATTTTAAAGCTATTTTTGAATGTATTCCATAAATGTTAGCAATGATATCATGTGCGTAGATTTATGTGTTAAAAAAAATCCATGACTTCTCTTTTGTAATATTAAACTATCCACATAGAATGTGTACCAACGTAAACTATTTCTTTAGCTTTCAAGCTTAAGTAATACTAATATTTCGTACCAATTAATAATTTCTTAATCTAGCGAAAAAAAATCGAACTAGTGAGTTTGGTATTATAGATTTTCCGGACATGATTCACGTCATTCATCTTGAACAAGTCATTTTTCCAATTTTTTTATT
This sequence comes from Aphidius gifuensis, assembly GCF_014905175.1. Taxonomy (NCBI): domain Eukaryota; kingdom Metazoa; phylum Arthropoda; class Insecta; order Hymenoptera; family Braconidae; genus Aphidius; species Aphidius gifuensis. The sequence goes on along the minus strand of NC_057791.1, from coordinate 10,900,114 downwards.
GGTTATATATTTTTTGAAACCTAACAACAAAAACGATATTTGAAAACGAAAAGTTGATTGTTAGGCATTTAAGTAGTTAAGAAAAGTAAGAGGGAGTTCGTACAGAAGCTGTTCTTTTTTCTATTAAAATAATAACATGAACATGTTAACTATTGATTTTTTTTTCGGGCAGTAAAACATGTGGCTATTACAAGAACATAAAAATATGAATCCACTTTGTTTTTATTCAACTCTCTAGTTTTGGAATTGCTGTTCCAGTAACACACTCATCAACCAATTTGACCAACGGTGATTTTATTTCTTTCCATTCGTCCATCTCTTTCATAACTACCCCAAGATTTTTTTTCTATTTTGGTAACAGTTATATCGATGCTTCTTCTTTTCACAACCCTTTTTACGTCATATTTTTTACTAGATATATACTTCATTTCCCACACGTTTTTTGCCGTATCAGATGGTTGGCATGGATTTCACGTCAAGTTTTTTTTTGCGTTGTTAAACATTAATGATGATAAATACGATTGCCAAATCGTCTTGCATGTATTTCATGATATGAAACTGTAGGAATGGAATTAATAGGAGTGTAATGTTTGACATAGTGTATAAATGGAACGAAAATATATGAAATCTTTTAATATAAACTAAAGATCAAGTAATCACTAAAGATTGAAGTAATTAGGTTTATTGTTTTGAACAAGAACAGGTGTCAAAACATCTTGAAAAGAGTTCCGATAATCAATAAGCCTTTTAGGGAATGCATATAATACTCGCTCTAATATGACTAAGACTTTTTGCTTAAAAGAGCGGTATTAGACAAAAAAAAATCCTTTTTTTATATACAAAAGCGACATTTTCTATTTAATTTTGGTTTTTCTCGTTTAAATTTGAAGTCATTAAATTTTTATACACACATTGAAGTGATTAGGTCAATTGTTTAGAACAACGAACAGTGTCAAAACATTTTTTAAAGTCTCAACAATCAATGAAACTTCGAACCAAATCGATATGTTACTTTGTGGAACATGACTATAATTTATCGCCGAAAAGAATCCTATTACTTTAGAAATATTATCTTCTTTATACAAGAAAAAGAGGTTTACGTTTTGGAATTTTTTTTTTATTCTTCAAATTCAACTTTACTTTTCTATATACACACAACTAGTGACTAAAAGCTGCAATAATTATTTATATTAATATAAACTAGAAACTATAAAAGAAACGTATCCTTCTTCTGAGAAGAACTGACTATCCAGGGATAAGCAGGAGTCTCTTTTGCAGCTCATAATGTATTATTTGTTTAATCATCATTTAATTAATTAAATTAATTAAATTGAACCTTATTAAAACAAGAACAACCTTTCTATATATATGCAACTATTTTTCTAAAATAAATATTAAAAAAACCAGAAATCAAACAGTAAACTTCTCCTTCTTGCAAGTAGAATATAATATATAAAAGACGTTCTTCCTTTTTCTATTATAACTTTTGATTCAATTAGATCTAGCTCATGAAAATTTTTTCTTTGTTTCTTTTAAATAAATGTCATTCTCGACAAACTGTTCTTGCATTGTCAATTGTTGAAAAAAATTAAAAACTTCCCTGGTAGAAATTTGTGAGCGCTGCCCGACTTAACCTGTACAAGCATATATGCTTATACATGAAAAGCCGGGCCAATAAGTCGGGCCAACGTCGGGCCGGCAGAATTTCTCTACCAGGGTTAATAGTTCTTATTTTTTGAAAACGAAATTAAAATTTGAACTTAACTTGATCTTTTTTTTTAATGATACTTTTTCTGTATCGAAAGTTTTTATTCCTAAAAATACTCTGGCAAAGTTCCATCAAGATCCTCTAAATCACGCGTGTTTTTCACCCGTGAATATTATTCTCGAATGTCTTTTCAAACTGCCCATTATATCTTCCCAGGAAAAAAATTTGTATATAATAGTATGTTGGTTCATACAATTGCATAGGTAAAATAACATCCGATATTATACAATCATAAACGATTGTTTTATCTGATAATATAACTGCCCGAGATGAAAAAATTGAGGTATTTTGACGAAACACAATTGTGTTTGATACTTGAAATTGTGTTTCTGAGCGCCATTAAAAGTACTTTTCGGATACCGATTGAAAAGTATTTTTAGCAGGATTATGTTTGACGAGTATTTGAAATACAATTGTATCCGGTTAAAATACCTGCTGATTATTTGAAAAAAATAATTCTAACAAGAGTGCGTTTTACATATATATTTTTTTACATAAATTCGTTTCTACCCGGATTTGATCCTACGTTTTCCTAATTCCTAAACTTACACTCTACCGCGAGACCATTTTTACAAGTTAATAAAATTTGAAATTTTGTTCACATAAGCTACAAGGTCTATACAAATCTAATTTATTTAAAAAACTAAAAAAGAGATTCACTATCGTTATTTTAGATTACGACTCGATTTATTTGACTATACATCCTTTCCTAATCAACATTTGCCATAATTAATTATAGTTAAATAGCTATTGGCAAATGTATGTAAGGAAAAGATGTGGTGTCTCCAGCATGATTACTAGAATAAATTGGAAATGTTAATATAAGGATAGAAAAAATTATTAAATAATTATTATAATTAATTCATAAATAAATTATTTAACTCTAAAAATAATTGGAGTTTATTATATAATACGGTGCTATGATATTGAAATTTTTCTAAGTCCAAAAACTGGAGTATCAGAATACTTTTCAAGGACTTTTAGAATACTCAAACATTTAAAATACCTGTCAGGGATAATTGTATCCGAGAACCAATATTCGAGCTCTTCATTTACTTCTTTTATAAAACCACCAAAATATTTGAAATCAAAAAATCAAAAATGGTATAGTGGGAAATTCTATTTACATTCAACCTTAATAAACAAAAATGTCTCAGGAAAAGCAGTAGCTAAGTAATTAATGTTGCCCAAGAAAATATGTTTTAAGTAACATTAATTCCTTAGCTACATCTTTTCCTTAGCTACTGCTTGTTCTTGGTAGATTTATTTATTCAAGAAATAAAATACATGTAATTTTATTTTTAAAAAATAAAAATGTCTAAGAAAAAGCAGTAGCTAAGGAATTAATGTTGCTTGAAACATAATTTCTTTGGCAACATTTGTTGGTTATGTGAGGGTAGATTATAAATAATAACAAGTACAATTTAATATTATTGGTTACGTTTATTTAATTAGCAGTCAGAGAATATATAATGCGAGGCAATAGTGTAAAGTGCACGGCGGCCGGAACTGGAATGAATATATTATATAGGGGTGCATATAGTGTGTGTGTAGTGTATGGTTGTGTATGTTTGTTTAGTGTCAGCCTGTAAGTTAAGATTTGTGTCCGGTAGTGTAGCAGTTGTAAATATATTTAGTCAGGGACGTGTCATCAGACTTTGTATCTCCAACACCTCCTCTCAAAGATGATGACGTAGAACATGTTGTTTACGTTACTTGTAGACCAAGTCCTTGGCTGCAACTTGTCAGTTTAGTGGATGTTAACCCTTTAGTTAACATGTCTGCTGGCATCTTATCAGTTGATAGATATGATGGTGTTACTCGCCCTTGTTCATAGACGTCTCGGATGAAATGATGTCTAATGTCAATATGTTTGGTGCGAGAATGATATGCTTGGCTGAATACAAGTTTTTGAGCACTTTGATTGTCATTGTAAATAGTTGTATGTTCTATTAACATACCGATCTGACGAAATAGTTCTTGGAAGTATAATGCTTCTCTGGTTGACTCTGATAAAGCCATATTTTCGGCTTCAGTGCTAGATAAGGCGATAGTTCTTTGCTTTCTTGATTCCCATGATATACTGGCACCAGCCAATATGAAAGTATATCCAGTATATGATTTTCTATCATTTCTGTCACCTGCCCAATCAGCATCAGCAACACCATACAATTGTTTACCAGTTCTTTTATATACAAGCTTGTTATCTATACTGCCTTTTAAATATTTGAGAACTCTTTTCGCTGCTTTCCAATGTTCAGATGAGTAACATGAGTTAAATTGACTAAGATAGCTTACTGCATATGAGATGTCTGGCCTGGTAGAAATGGTTAAATACATCAGAGCTCCAATGAGTTGCATCTATCCATGTAATATTAGCAGATGCAATGAGCATGTCATCCACATATCTTAATATTATCATGATGTCGTGTTTGTCTCTGGCGACAAACATGCATGGATCCTGAGTAAGCTGTTGTAGACCTAGTTTCTTCAATTCAGTTACCAGTTTCCTGTTCCATTGAACTCCAGCCTGTTCAAGTCCGTATAATGCTTTTCTTAATAAACAGACTTTGTTGTTCTCATTATGGATTCATTCTTCCAATTTTCTGCTGTTACTAAAATTCGTGTGTCTGACATGACCTGCCTACTCGATCCGACAGGTTTGCCTGACAACATTTTAGTCAGCATATCTTCAAGCCCTTCAGGGACTTTCATGTAGACTTTCTTATTCAAGTCACCATTTAGGTAGGCTGTTACGACATCCATTTGATGTATCATGAGTCCAAATTCTGCTGCTAGTGCAGCCATGACTCTTATTGAAGTGAGTCTTGCAACTGGTGAGAATGTTTCAAAATAATCTTCACCTGATTTTTGAGAGCATCCTTTAGCTACTAATCTGACTTTTTTTTGCCAGAAATTGAGCCAGGAATTTTTTTTGTCTTGAAGACGTATCTATTGCCAATAGCTTTTCTGTCTTTTGGTTTTGGTACAATATCCCATGTTTTGTTTTTAATTTGAGATAGTAATTCATTTTCGATTGCTTGTTGCCATTCTTCGGCATCATCAGAATTTTTGGCATCTTGAATTGTAATTGGGTCTTCAGTTAGGTTTGCAATTTCATCAGCTGCTAGTTCATTTGGTAGCTCATCTTCAGAGTCATCTACAATTTCTATTGTATTGTTTCTTATTTGGTGATATATTTTTCTAGGTCTACCTTTACCACCTGTTCTCAATGTAGTTGGTTTACCACGACCTCTTATTGATGTATTATTTGGTCTATCTGGTAGATTTTCTCTAATAGGTGTTTCTGGAGCTAGTTGGAAATCATCAATGGATTAATTGATGGTTCATTATTAATTATTTTGAGGGAATTCGATGGTGGATTTTGGTTCACCATGTCCCCACCTTCACCTAGAATTTCTTCATACTTATTATTATAATACTTATCATTCATGAATTTTGCACTGCGGCATATTATTATTTTTCGAGTTTCTGGATTCCAGACTCTGTACGCTTTTGAAGTATCTGAATATCCAACAAATACACATTTGTGTGCTCGTGAATCAAATTTGCCTTTGTTTATTTTGTTATCTAAGGCATATACTGTTGTCCCAAAAATTTGAAAATGGTCAACGTTTGGAATTTTATTTGTCCACAGCTCATGAGGCGTTTTGCCATTTAAAGGTTTTGTTGGACATCTGTTACGAATATAATTGGCTGTATTGATTGCTTCAGCCCAAAAAATACCTGGTGTTTCAGCATGTCACATCATGCACTTTGCCATTTCATCCAGGGTTCTATTTTTTCTTTCAGCTACGCCATTTTGTTGTTGTGTATATGGTACAGTTAACCTTCTCTTAATTCCATTTTCTTGTAGGAATTTATCAAAGTTTGAATTGCAGTATTCTCGACCATTATCTGTCTGTAACATTTTACTTTTCTTGCCAGTAAAATTTTCAACCATAGATTTATATATTTTAAATTTTTCTAACGCTTCATTTTTATGTTTTAAAAAGTATACTTCACCCCATCTTGAGTAGTCATCTATGAAGGTGATGTAGAACCTGTGTCCACTGTGAGAAGGGCGTCGAAATGGACCGCTTACGTCACTGTGGATTATTTCTAGTCAATCTGTTGTCCTCCCGTCATTGGATTTTGGAAATGGTTGATTGACAGCTTTTTCTTGAGCGCACACTTCACAGTTTTTAATTTCTTGAAGTGAGTTTGGTATATTTAGTACTCCCTGTTTACACATGAGCTTTATATCTTTTTCGTTGACATGGCCTAGCCATTGATGCCATTTTTCAAAGTCATTTTTAGAATTAAATTCGGCAAGATTTGCAGCGTTCTGGCTCTCTTGGATATAGTATAGATTGCCAATTCGCTTTGCTGTTATCAGTACATTATCATTTATGTCAGATATTGTCGCTTTTTCTTTTTCAAAGAGGATTTTATAATTTTTATCTGTCATTTTTGACACTGACAGTAAATTAGTTCTTAAATCATTCACATATAAAACACGATCTAATTTCACTGTCTTTTGTTTATTACCATCATTAATATTTATTTTAATTTCACCAACACCACTTATTTTTGTTGAATCATTATTGGCAAGGCTTAATTTTAAATTTGCTTTTTCAATTTGTTTAAATAGCTTATTGTTTGCAGTGATATGTGATGTACTGCCACTATCTAAGCACCATAGACTTTTATCGTTTGATTTGTTAGCATTGTTTACATAATTCGATATTCATCTTCTTCTTCTTCTTCTTCCGCATAATTTGCATGTTTATAAATATTTTTTGAATAGCAATCTTTTGCATGGTGATTGTAACCATTGCACCTTGCACAGCGTATTGTATTGCTTGACTTTCTGTCAAAACCTTTGTTATTGTTGTTGTGCGGGGTCCATCTTCTCTGTCCATTCGTTCCCCCACCTCTATTGTTATTGTTATACCGGTCATCTGTTTCTGTGTGTAACGGCGGTTTATGTGCTGGTCGTTTTCCACCTCGAGAAAACGAGTTTCGATTGCTCGGGCCTTTTCGGCCAAACGAAGATTTTGCGTACATGGCTCTCTGACCTTGACTGTTTCCACTTTCTGTAATAGATTTTCTTGCATCTGACTCTTCTAGAAGTTTCGAGCGCAGATCTTGCAATGATGGAAAAGTCTCCCTAGTCATAATTATCATTCTAAAATTTTCAAATTCTTCAGGCAAACTATTTAATAAAAACATGGCCAAAGTTTCATCAGTTACTTCCAATTTTATTTGTTTGGATTTATTAACAAGATCAAAGTATTCATTAATATTATCTTGGATGCTTTTTGCGCTATCCATTTTAAAACGAGTAAGCATAGCAAGTAAAGTCACTCTATTTATTGGTGCACTTGACTGATGCTCGTTTTTAATTTTGTCCCATAATTCTTTGGACGTATTTGTAGAATTGATACTTTGTGATTCGCTAGCCGAAACGGCTAGGATTATTTCACATCTGGCCAGTTTATCTTTTTGATTCCAATCATCACATTCTGTTTGAGGTTTTGTTTTAACGCCTGATACGATATCCCAGAGATCCAATTTATATAAATATGATTCCATCCGGACTTTCCATATTTCATAATTATCATGTTTTAATGGATTAATTGAGATAACTTGGGATTTCGCCATTGTCACTAATTTTTATATATATAAGCACTTACTGTTCACACGCGGTTTCTGATGCAATAGACGCTACACGTTTTCACTAGACGCGTTGTACGTTAAACAAGAAAATTTATTTTAAATGCTTGTTATTTAATTTTAGGCTAAATGCCTGGGCCCATAACCTGTTGGTTATGTGAGGGTAGATCATAAATAATAACAAGTACAATTTAATATTATTGGTTACGTTTATTTAATTAGCAGTCAGAGAATATATAATGCGTGGCAAGAGTGTAAAGTGCACGGCGGCCGGAACTGGAATGAATATATTATCTAGGGGTGCATATAGTGTGTGTGTAGTGTATGGTTGTGTATGTTTGTTTAGTGTCAGCCTGTAAGTTAAGATTTGTGTCCGGTAGTGTAGCAGTTGTAAATATATTTAGTCAGGGACGTGTCATCAGACTTTGTATTTCCAACAACATTAATTCCTGAGCTACATATTTTCCTTAGCTACTGCTTGTCCTTGGTATTTTTATTTATTCAATAAATAGAATACATGTCATTTTATTTTTAAAAAATAAAAATGTCCAAGGAAAAGCTCAAGAAAAGATGAAGCTAAGGAATTAATGTTGCTCAAAACATAATTCCTTCAGCAACATTAATTTCTTAGCTACATCTTTTCCTTAGCTACGGCTTTTTCTTGGACATTTTTATTTATTAAAATAAATTGTAATGATTTTATCTGTCAAATAAATAAATAAAATACCAAGGAAAAGCATCAGCTAAGGAAAAGATGTAGCGAAAGAATTAATGTTGCTTACCTCATATTTCTTCTGGCAACATTAATTGTGTCGTTGTCCTCGGACATTTTCATTTATTCAATAAATAATATACGAGTAATTTATTTTTAAAAAGCTGTAGATAAGGAATTAATGTTGCTTACTACATATTTTTATTATACTATTATGGCGCATCGGATAAGGCGTTCACTTTCCATCCCGCGGTCCAGGGTTCTAACCCCGCATTAGGCATAAGAAGCTCAAGTTTGTATTTCGATAGCTCAGAAACCATAAATCCATCATATCTACCGGTCTTTAGGTCCTGTTACAATAATAATTAATAAAATTAATTAATTTATTATAGAATAATTTTTTTTTTCCACTATAATAAATTGGCAATTATTACCACCAATTAAATAATTAAGTTTCAACCTCCATTTTTGTCGACAGACAGGGTTTAATGTTTCGGAAAGCAACAGACGGAAAAGGATAGGTTTGACAAGATGTCACTAGATCAAAACTTGAGTTACAGATTATTATGGAGACTATACAGTTTATATATATACAAGTTATAACTATAATATGAGTTATACTATAGTACTATAGTTCCTATGACAGGAAAAAAATGGCGTCCTCTAACAAACACGTGAATGAGTGGTATATTAAGATTTATATTTTATTATAAAAATAACTGAAGACACCGTATTTATTTTAATGACACTCAGTTCATTTTGTTAGCCTTGTGTTTTAATTTATGGACACTTGATTTATTTGCTCAGCACTTTACTTGTTTGATTGACAAACAAGTATAAAAAAAGATGGCGGCCTCCATGCAGACATGTGATACAACTTAATTTTATGATTATTTTATCGTTGACAATTTATTCAGAACTCATTTAACTTATTTACCGTGGATTACACTTTTTTCTGCAATGTAAATAAAAAAATAACGGTCACACATTCAAAATGTCACAAATCAGTCATGTAACGATTTCGTCTCAATTTGAACAATGAAAACGTTAGACAAATTCTTTTATTCATAGTACTTATTCTATATTTCTTATGTTTCAGTAAAAAATCAAAAACGGAGTCAATGGTGTTAAATCATTGGTGTTGGGAAAATTTGCGTGTTGGATGAAACAATAAATTCATTTGAATGTAGTTAATTAGCAGCCTGGCATGCGTGGGCTGCTGTGCCTTGACTTGTCTAATTAGTCGCAACAAGTTCAGAATCACCACAAACTGACGAGTGATTGTTATTCAACTTTCAATAGTAATATTCATACACTCCACTTTACGTGGACGCAATATTCTGATAAGGCAAGTCAATAAGAAAAACTTTTTATTACTCGAGTCAAATCGTATTGCATTATAACGAAGTGTGGATAAACCATGAAAATGTTTGCATCTGGACATTTGAAAAATGGACAAAGGTATAAAGGAGCCAACAAAAACTAATACTTAATTCAACATTCGTACTCCATCGGCCAATTCCAGTTTACAATTGCACTGTAAAAAAAATAGTGTGAATTTATGGACTTAAGGTCTTGAAAAGAATTGTCTTCGAATCGAAATCATAGAGTTTTTATTGAAGATTATTTTTTGATGTTATTGTGTTCATTCGGTTTATTTGTTATTTACAGTTTTTAGGTGATGTAAAAAATTTTTTTGATAATCCTTTATTGTACACCCAAATAAAATTTATTTGACATAACCAGACAACCCACACGAAAAAAAAATATGAAATTTTTATAAAAATTATATTTAATTACTTTATAAAATTCTTATATATAAATTTTATATAAAAGTGGGCCAAAAATGGTATAAAATTTTTATATAATTTGCATAAGGTGTATTGTATATAAAAGCTTATATATACTATTTATATCAATTATATATAATTGTTGTATATAACTTTTATATTTATTTTATAAAAACAAATATATAATTTTTATAAAAAATTTTTACCTTTTGAATGGAGTTTGTTTAATTAAATAATTAAATATTGAAAAATAATAGAGATAATTAATTAATTTTTCCCAAAAAATGTCACCGGGGATCGAACTGGGAAGATCACAAAAAGCATATAGATAACAAATTCATTTTTCGTTCATGAGGATTTTGAGAATGCAATGATTGAAATATTATTTTTTCATTTATAAAGATATTTGATTACTTATAAAATAGTTAAGTTATTTCAGTTACTTTTTTATAATTTACTTTCAATAAAAAAAAAGTAGATACATTCTCAAAGTTCTCATGAACCATAAATGAATTTGATATCTCATGTGCAAACCCGTGGCGCAATGGTTAGCTTCTCCGACTGTCATTCGGATAAAGTGACATTTTTAGATTTAGGAAAAATTAAAAAAAGCTAATTAGTTCTGTATGGTATCTACAATAACATTAATATTTCTTTTTTTTTTAATTATTTAATTATTTGAACAATCATTGTTTGTAACAAACGTTTTGAGATTCGAAATACGGTAAAAGATTTTTATAAGAACTAGATATTTTTTTTTATTAAATAAATATAAAAATAATATAAAAGTTATATATACAACAATGATATATAATTTATATACATCGTATATATAAGCTTTTATACAATACACCTTATGCAAATTATATAAAAATTTTATACCATTTTTGGCCCACTTTTATATAAAATTTATATATAAGAATTTTATAAAGTGATTATATATAATTTTCATAAAAATTTTATATATTTTTTTCGTGTGGGAAATGATATTTTAAATCACTTCTTATAATTATCATACTGCAATGAAAAAACAAAGTTAACAACTTGTCTCTAGGCTTAAATAAATAAGAAGTGAATAAATAAAGGAAAACATTACAATAAATTATTAACAAAAAGTGCCAGGGTTATGATTCATAACTCATGAGTAATCAAATTATTTGACTGATTATAGAACAGAAACAATAGAGAAGTTTTCTAATATTGAATATATATGGGGCATTCTTAGTCAAATCACGGGGTCATCTGCCTGACCCCCTACGATTTTAATAATATGAGCTATTTTGGGTTGATTTTAGGCTGAAATTAAGCCTCTAATTTTTTTAGATTTTTTCATTAATTTTTCTAGACTCCATCATCTTGAATATCACTATTTTTGCAATATCTCAAAAAGGACCATTTTTTTTTTTCTGAATTTTTTTTCACAGAATCAGGTACACAATACACGCATTTTAAGCCTAGCAAAAATCTGGGTCCAGAAACATAAATATTTTTTATTTATTTTTGAAATTTTTATTTTTCAGCAAAAAAATTTTTTGTTTCCAAAAAAAAAATTTTTTTTTTCCAAAATGAATATAAGTTTATAATATATAAGTTTTTGATTTCAAAAAAATAAAAAAAAACTAGATTTTCCCTTGGTAAATTTTCTGTTTCGGCATTTTTAGAAACTTTTTTTGCTGAAAATAAAAATTTCGAAAATAAAAAAAAAATATTTATATTTCTGGACCCAGATTTTTGCTGTGCTTAAAATGAGTGTATTGTGTACCTGATTCTGTGAAAAAAATTCAGAAAAAAAAAAATGGTCCTTATTGAGAAATTGCAAAAATAGTGATATTCAAGATGATGGAGTCTAGAAAAATTAATGAAAAAATCTAAAAAAATTAGAGGCTTAATTTCAGCCTAAAATCAACCAAAAATAGCTCATATTATTAAAATCGTAGGGGGTCAGGCAGATGACCCCGTGATTTGACTAAGAATGCCCCATATATATATCAAAGATTTTAGGTATTTTCTTGATCCTTATGTGAACTAAAATTTATCATGCTACATCAAATTATTGCCGTGGCACAATCCGTGTAATTAACTACACTACTATACTAATTTTTGCTACAGATTTCTCTCCATTCATAAACGTCACTGTTAAATTCATAGATGAATAATAACTGAATAAGAGCAAATATCTAATAAACCACAATATCAAGAGAAGGTAGGGTCTCACCTCAATTTTTAAAAACGCAAGTAAGCTTACCGGGTAATAAGTTTTTCAAATCGGTTGTTCGTTACGTCATCATTTTCAATTTATTTAATATCTTTCTAATTAGTTGTTTAAAAAAAAACTAAAAATAGTATCACGATACCCGCATGGAAAAATATATATTCACTGAATATATTCAAAAATATATAAAAATTATAACCGCGGTTACATAAAAGTTATAGTTATTTGGCCTGAAGTTATATCTGTCATCTATATCTACATAATATATTTTCAATATATATTTTATAATATATTTTTGAGATAGAGCTGTTTTATATTTTGTGTTTATTGAGTTTCACAAATATTTAGAATATATATCTGTATATTTTTTTATTGTTCTTTTTGAAGTTTATGAACTGTTTGTTTTTTTTTTAAATATTGAAGTTTGTCTCGTCCTTTTTGAAACAAAAAAAAAAATTTTGAAATCAATTAGTTATCAAAATAGAAATTTGATTTTAAATAATAATTTTACACTAAACAATTAATTTTATTGTAATTTTTCAAGTTTATAAATTTTTTTCTTTACAGTCATATTGAAGTTTGTCTTGTCTTTTTTAAAACAAAAAAAAAAAAAAAAAGAAATAAATCAATTATTAAAATAGAAATTTAATTTTCAAATAACAATTTTACAATAAACAATTGCTTTTATTGTTATTTTTCAAGTGAAAATATTTTTTTCACAGTAATATTGAAGTTTTTTTTGTCTCCTTTAGAACAAAAAAAAAAATTTTCAAATCAATGAAGGTTGATTCCGAATATCTGAATTTCTGATAGACTTTCGATTTTTTCGGCTTATTTTCTAAATGAAATAATTATCTATATTGTGAATTTTTTCTTGTTTGCTTTTTTCGAGATATTTACTGTCAAAGTTGACAACTTTAACACACAAGGTATACGCGTTACCTCATGTTTTTACGAATAACTTTTTTTTGTGTTGATTCAAAACTGTACATTTACTATCAGATTGTAGCCCTGGACAAGACGAAATTTTGATAATTATTTCAATTTTTTCTTCTTTTTCTTTTAATAAATATTCAACTTTCAAACTTCGAAATTTTGCTAGATGCGCGGCACACAGACATGAACACAAGCATGGTTTTGGCGTACGACGTAAACTTTGTTTGCTAGTGTGTTGCCGCGCACACACATACTACTAAAGAACTTGGTTTTTTCTATTCGGGGAATAAAAAATAGCGTTATTAATATACGGGCCCTTTGTGGCATAAATATTGGTACGGCGATGGGACTTGGAATCAACCTTAATTAAAATAGAAATTTAATTTTTAATAATAATTTTACAAAAAACAATTTTTTTTATTGTTGTTTTTTAAGTGATAATTTTGTTCATTCAATTACATAATAGCACTGTGTTACGTGACAGGTTTAATTTTATTTTTTTATAATAAAATAAACAAATCAGTAAACAATATTTTAAAGTCCTCTATTTAGTTATTCTCAAGCGGGTAACAGGATTAGAGGTAAATGTGCGTAGTTTATTTTTAAAGATGTTAGAGGTGAATATCAAAAAAGTTTTTAAGGCGTTGTAAATCTGGATGGTCGACCTTGTAGATGGAAAATGTCTTGATGATAATCACTCGATAATAAAAATGGCGTAAATGTTAATTAATTTAACAACACAAATTAAAGTAAAACTATTTATTCATTGTATAAATTACATGATTTAAAATATATGCCGAAAGAAAGGTAGATGTTACCTTTATAATTAGTTATTCACGAGAGCAATTGTTTCCGAAAATACGTGAGTTTTTATAGACCTCGGAACAATAATATTTTATGGTAGGAATATCTTTTAACCAATAATTATAAACGGTTCTCATAATAATCAGTAATTAATTATTGCTGACTTTATTTAGCTTTTGTTCAACGACCTCAAAATATTGTATGTTTTAGCAAAATGAAAAGAAAAGAATTTATTAATTTACAATTTGACAAAATGCTGATAAATATTAATTTAAATTTAAAATATATCGAATTACATTGTGAAAATCGTAATTGCAAAAACGAGTACGTCACAACTGTTATGCCCGAATTTACCCGTAATAATTGTAATGTTAATTAGTTATCCGACCCTAACCTTTCGGTCAATAGGTCAGGTCCACAGCGTAGTAGGAGAAGGCAAGAGAAGAAAGTAGTAATGTTGTTGATGATGGTTTTTAATAATAACGATTAACTATATTTATTTAAACAATGTAAATTGATGGTACAATAGTTGACAGTAGATATTACAAATTGTAGTGTTTAATTCTAACGTGGTTTATAAAGTGTTTGTATGTTCTGTCGAGTTACAATGTGTCTAATAAGTAATTACAAAGATTTTAAGTCAGAAGACCTTACTCTAACGTGCTAATAACTACATGGCTATGTTTCGGTTCCCGGTCCCTAACGACAACTAACTCTCCTTACTCTAGTATTAATCACTTAAAAAAAAATAAAATATCGTGTAAAAACTTTTACACCACTTTTCGGCACCCGTATTCACAGGGCATTATAATTGAAGGCTTTTTTCATCCACCGGTGGCGCTTGTGAAGCTTTTATATGTAAAATCTATATAAAAAAAATTTTATACGCGCCATCAGTGGCGAAAAAAAGCCCTAAATTTTATAAAATTTGCCCTGTGAATACGGGTGCGGTAGTGTCGTAGTTTGTCGTAGTCCTGAACGTTAAGAGTATATGTTATTTTGTTTGTTAAGATATGATATTATGTAAGTATAAAAAAAAATACATATGAGACATAATCTATTCGAAATTTAATTTTCTTTCATTTTTAGTGTTCCGTAGGACACTTATGTTTTCGCTTTTCTGTGACTTTTTGTTATTTTAAGATAAAACGAGAAGTCCTGAATCGAATTGGCTTGTGAGATGCTCATTTTCTTTATTTTTTTTGGTCAAAAGCAATGGTCATATTTATTTCCAAATTTGAGGCCTTATTGGATTTAATATGCCCATTTTTGGACATGGCCCAATTCCAAATATTGGCGGATCAATTCCTGTAATGTTTTAATGGACGACGCTTCATCTGTAGACTCTACGATATTTTTTTTTAATTTTTCGGTCGTTTATTTTTTTTTATCCAACGATATGTAGTGTCACAAATTGTTTTTTCGCGATATTTTTTGAACCGCCGAACCGAGTTAGTCGATGTTAAAACAAATTTAGGTTTTTTTTTTTTCCAAAAACAGACATGATATTTTTTTTCACTTTTTGGGCCTTATTAGATTTAATATGCCCATTTTTGGACATGGCCCAATTCCAAATACTGACCAATGAATTCCGGCAATGTTTTAATTGACGACGCTTCATCTGTAGACTCTACAATATTTTTTTCAAATTTTTCGGTCGTTTATTTTTTTTTTTTATTCAACGCTATGTAGTGTCACAAACTGTTTTTTTACAATATTTTTGTAAACAGCAAGAAAAAAAAATAAAAATCCTACGGAACACTTAGGGTGCACCTTGGGGAACTTGACTATCTTTTTTTTTTAATAAATAATTCTTTTTTTATTAATTTTTTATTTAATAATACTGGAATCCGTAATTGGGTCTCGAAATTCAATGCTTGGCCCGATCACGGATTTCCTATCTTCACCATGTTTAACCTAAAATTGTTGAATTTATTTATTTAATTTTTTTTTTTACTTTTTCGAATAAAAATTAAATATTTAAAATGAGAACTAAAAATAAAAAACGTGATTACACAAATAAAACAATAACAATTGCATTAAAAAAAATACATGATAAACTTAAAAAAAAATATTTTTAACGAACAAAAAAAAAAAAAACATAATGCGCGTTCATAGATGACTGTTTCAGAGCCTTCTTATTTTATTTATATTATTAAAATTTATATTTAAATAAAGGAAAATGATTACTAAAACATTTAAACACTTCATAAGTACTTATTTACATTTTTTTTTTTCCCTGTATGACCAATTTATTTATGAGCATTCCGTAACTCGTACTTACACGGTCCGAAACTATGGCACCAGATTTTCAATCGTTCCGTAACTCAGTCATTGTGAAAAAATCATTATAAAATCATACACAAATCATTATAAATAAACCATTATGTTTATTTACTGCTTATATTTTTTTTTGATAACTTTAAAGACTATTTTAATGAAAAAAAAAATATATAGAAATGTAATTTTTTTGTAGTTTTATAAGCCGTTTTAAACAAAAATTTCCCTTAAGCGTTCCGAAACATGGCCCGTGACCTTATGCCTAAAATTATCAAAATATATTATAACTTTATTATTGAACAAAAATTTTTATTAATAAAATGATTTTTTATAATGAAAAATACAAAATAAAAATATACTGTCGTACGTGTGTCGGAATTGTGTGAGAATTATAAAATCTCACAGTCGTGTACAGATGATTCTGACAGCTAACCTGACTTTTAATACATAAACAGAATTGAGTTTTTTCAATAAAAGAATTATTTAAAAAAAATTCTAATGTGTCTTAAATTGTGGGAATATTATTTAGAAATTTTTAGACATAATATTTTATTTTTTAAATGCTTCTTATTATTCATTTTTGTGACTCAGAAATTCTTATAGTCGTGTGTCGGTTTTGTGTCGTTTTTGTATGAGATCAGTGCACAAACCGACTGTCGGCATTTTCGCTAGGGATGTAAATCGGGAAAAAAACAGCCGCATCAAATTTTTCTATTAGAATTCTAATAACTCCGTGAGTTTTAAAGATATCGTTTTCAAAATAGCGGCGATTTAAAGATCAAAATAAAAGGAAACTTTAAATTACTTGGTACAAATCGATCACGCTTACAGATAAGAAGTCATTTAATATTTAAAAAAAAAAAGTTTTTAACATTTTTGAGACTGGCAACTTCAATAATCATTTGAGTAAAAATCGAAAATATACAAATTAAAAAAATTAAAAATACGCTTCTTTTTGTCCTAACACGAAGTGTCTCCGACAATTACTTTAGAAATGAGAGCGTTTAGTTTTCGGTAGACAAATCCAATACTACCTACTTATCCACCTACGTAAAATGAAAAATTAGATGGTTTTTGTTATAATATGTGAACATTTATCGAAATCGTTATCGTGAAAAAGCGGCTAATTTTTTTTTTTTTTTAATTCAGTAAATTATCTAACTTAATAATTCAAAATCTTGATATTTTTTCAGATATTCCACGTCTTTTGATTCTTAAGGCACTTTCATAGTTAGATTTTGAGGGCGTGTCCTGAATAAAATCCTATGCTTTTTACATTGTAGATTTTGTCATACCAACCCCAAAAAACCAAAAGTTTGAAGTTTTCGTGATTATTTTTTTTGCGTAAACCATTTATTTTTTTTCATTATTTATCAATTTTATGCAATATATTTCAATAAAAATCAATTGTATATTAATAAAAAAATTATCTATTAATTGATATTAATGATTATGATATTAATTCGTTTCAATATTGCACACAAGAATTTTATTTGTTAGTATGCATCACTAATTTGCACTGATAATAAGTTTTCTATTTATATTTAATTAATAATAATATTCATTATTAATCTTAATTTTATATAGTTAATAAAAACATTTTTAATAAAAAGATCTGGTAACGTTTGTTGGGGCATGTGGCCCGCGTTACCGTTGAAAATTAAAAATTTTCAATACTCCTTAATATTTCAGCCATCTACTGTATAAATTTAAAAAAAATTCTGATTATTGGGACGAAGCTATATGAATGTACCTTAAAGGTACACTGTGAAAAATTTCTTCTGAATTTAAGCAATAAACTTCTTGGCAAAAAGTGGTTATAATAAGAAAAAAAATTATTTATTTTAAATGAAAAATGGTGTGTTTATAGAAAAAGAAATTCTTGTTTGAAATAATTTGTTTATAAGATTCAGAGAGAGTCTAGTTAAAAACGATAAATGGTTTACGTCAAAAAAGAAACTTCTTAACGTAACCCCCGATACTCCTTGACACGACCACTATTATGATTATTATATTTCATAAGGTTCTCGTTTCAAACAGCAGATGATTTTTTTAGGAAATAAACTTCTAAAGTTATGCCACATGGTGTTTGATTTGAACAGTGACTGTTTGTAAAAAGAAAATCGTCATTTATTTAAAACGATATAATGCTTGTTTCAAATGACAGATGACTCAATATAAACAATAAAAGTAATGAATTGAATGAATTGGATTTCGTTATGAACGATAAGGATTTTGAAGGAATCAATTTTTTGTTTGATACAAATGAGTTTTTTTTCTAATCAAACTAATGATATGTTGGAAAGGTAAACAAAAAAAAAATTGAAAAATTATTTTTTTTATGTAGTTATTTATTTATTTTCTTATAAACTCAATCAAACTACAAGACTGAATTTTTTTTTTTTTACATAAGCTAAATGTCTTAGACGGTTATCGAACCTTTCCTTTTTGAGGCAAAACATTTATCGTTTTTAACAAGACTTTCTGAATTCTATAAACAAATTATTATTTTAAACAAGAATTTCTTTTTCTTTGAACAAACCATTTTTTATTTAAAATAAATAATTTTTTTTTCTTATTATAAACCACTTTTTGCCAAAAAGTTTTCTTTCAAAATTAAGAACAATTTTATTCATTTTTAACCAAAAATTTTCCTAGTGTATGAAAAATAAACAGCTAATAAAAATTGTGGTTTCTTGGGGACATAAATCGTAAAATTATGTTTTGTTTTTATTGACAATATTTATAAAAAGCATATACATTATATGTATAATCTATCTTAAATATCTTTCATTCGAAAATAGTTACACATGATATTAATAATGGCTGTATGGTTTTGTTCAGAGCTGGAGAAGCGGCCGCAGCCGCAGCTGCCTCGGAGCTCTGAAGAGCTGGAGGATTTGTACAAGCTGCTGCACTTCCCCGAGGAAGTTGCTTTACGCTTGACTGATACTGAATATCAGTTATTCCATCGAGTACGACCTTGTGAGTATTTGAAGCACGTTGCCCAAGGCTTTGGTACATCAGATGGAAAACCATCTTCAAGGTCATTACTAAGCTGCTATTTACGACAGTCACGAGAATCACCGAACACAACAAATAGTTCGACACAGACTGAAGACAATGCATTTTTGGTGGACGGTGTAACGTCCACCTATTCGCTGCAGACTCTTATAAACCGTTTCAATGAGGTACTTGCCTATCAGTATGTTCTAACTCCATTTTTATGTGTGCTAACTTTCAGAGATCATATTGATTCAGTCATTCTTAGTCATTCAGACAACTACAATCAAATAGTTGATTTTAATATATGCAAATATGCAATGTAGACAATAGTTTTTTCAAAACTTATTTTTGAATGAATTGTTTTTATGGAATATCCCCGATTTTGTTAGTACAAAAAAACCGTAAGAAGTTTTGATTCATCTGAGCATACTTACAACACGCCTTTTTTTCAAATAAATACTTTGATGAGTACTAATGTATTTTACTTTTCTCCGGAAGGCAAGTAGGAATTTTTCTGACTTATTAACTGCTTCGAAGATTATGTGTACGTAGTTGCAGCGTCATTTGCAGAAGTCAAAACTGAGATAGTGATACGCTGTTCATATACTTTTCGACTTGACTATTTATACTTGACAAAGACAAAGAAGAATGTATTGCGTTGATGTTAATTTTTTATGATGATACAAGGTTATCGGCCCTGCTTCTGGACGATAGCATCTATTTATCATATTTAACAATTTTTGCTCATAAATACCTAGGAAAAAATTAATTCTATTAAAAAAAAAAAATTCTCTTTCTCTTGAAAAAAATAAGGCATTCAATTTATTTCTCTCATTACTGTCTCAAAAAAAATAAAATAACTCAGCAAAACGTATATAATTATACATTTATTATACATATATATATAATTGATTTAAAATCTTAATCCAATTTTAACGATAAAAGTATTGATACGCGAGTTGAAAAAGAAGGAATATACCAAATTATTGAATTGTTAATTTTAATTTTAATTTTTTCTGCAAAAGAATAAGATATTTATTTGACCGATTCATCTTAATAGAATTCTGGTCAAAATTGAAACAGGTTCAGGATAAATTAAAATTCACCTGATGATTTTCCAATGACCGTTTTCCAATCTGGATCAGGAATAAATCGGAATTCCTACAATATTGTAAACTGATCCAAAACGGATCAGGTTCATACGTCACATAAGGAAACTTGAACATTTTTCGACTCGGGAACCCACGTAGGAACTTTTGGGCTTGATAACCATGTCAGGCTGGTATATCAAACCTTGGTGTCGGAAGCTTGTTGACTTTCCCCAGGTTTGCAACAAGTCTCAATAGAGGTCTGACCTATGGGCGGGGTTTCGTTGCTCACGCACACATTTATTGTGTAAAGGCTTACTGTGAGGCAACATGGTGCATTCCAGATCGTATTCCGATATAGTATGCTATCGTCAACAAACTGTACCATATAAAATTTTTTAATGTAGTTTTAATGATCTGGAAATAGTTCACTGTGCGCCACCAGATGCCATGGTGATAAGGTCAGATCCCTATAGTCCAAACTTATATTAAGTCTGTGCTTGCTGATTTTCCCGGTCTCACACGAGCTTCAGTAACACAGGCTCATCACAGGCTCGTCCAAGCTTGTTTCAAAAACGCGTTTGTTGATTTCCTGAGAAGAGACTTGAACCCCTGACACTAACAACGCTATCTGAATCTACCTATTCTAATTCCGACGCTTTACCGACTTAACCACGACACGATTATATATACGACTACGATTTTATTTTTCTTATGATACCAAATTTTTTTATTTAGAAATTAATGACTTGATCCAATAAAATTTATGCACTGAAATATTAATAAACACGAATGTGTTTAAATTATTACAAATAAATAGAATGAAAATAAAAAAATTAGTTTATTCATTTATTGAAATATTTATATCAAAGAATATTTAGGAAAAATTCATTTTAATCTATTATTTTATGAATAATATTAATGCATATGATACAAATGCAAAATTAAGTAACTTTTCAGTGACAATATTGTTGAGCAGTTTATCGAGAAGTTTTGTACAAATTTTTAGATATTTTGATTAATTATTTACTGAAATATGAATTTAACAACAAATTGCGAGCTGCCGTTGAGGCTATATATATGCGTGATCGTCAGCCCTCTCATTCGCGAACGCCTATGTTCGCACATTTGTATATCCATATAAATACAAATAGTATACGCGAAATTTGTTGTTGAATTAATAACTCAGTAAATAATTAATAAAAATATCTAAAAATTTGTACAAAACTTCTCGATATACTGCGTCAACAATATGCAGTAATATTATTTATATATTTTTTATTTCAATAAATGAATAAACTGATTTTTTTATTTTCATTATATTTATTTGTAATAATTTAAACATATTCGTGTTCATTAATATTTCTGTACATAAATTCTATTAGATCAAGTCATTAATTTCTAAATAGAAAAATTTGATATCATAAGGAAAATAAAATCGTAGTCGTATATATAATCGTGTCGTGGTTAAGTCGGTAAAGCGTCGGAATTAGAATAGGTAGATTCAGATAGCGTTGTTAGTGTCAGGGGTTCAAGTCTCTTCTCAGGTAAAATTTTCTGCTACATAAATAAAATGTTCAACTAACAAAGTTCGAATAGTAACAAAAAACAATCAAACAAATGATTGTTAATAAAATTATTTTTATTCTCTTATATTTATTTATGTAACAGAATTTTTTTCCTTGATTTGTTCAATATCTTTCTTGGATTATAACAAATACGTCTTAAACCAAAAAGCTTACTTCTAAAATCGAGAATATTTTGTTATAAACCAAGACCTATTTGGTTATAAACCAAGAACCTTACTTCTAAAAATTAGAACACTTTGCCATGATTCAAGAAATTTTTGTTATTATTTAGGAATTTTTTTTTTTTAATTCAAGATGTATTTGTTATATCTCAAGACATAATCGGTCATAAACCAAAAACCTTACTTCTAAAAATTAGAACATTTTGCCATGATTCAAGAAATTTTTGTTATTATTTAAGAATTTTTTTTTCTAATTTGAGACGTATTTTTTATAATTCAAGACACTATTTTCATAATTCAAGAAATTTTTCGTTCTCGAATTGAGAAGTTTTTTATTTAATATAAGAAAATTTTTCCATAATCCAAGAACTTTCTTTGCAATAACAATAGTTTCATTATTACGAAGTTTTTGTATTAGTTTTAGAATTTTTTTTCTCAGTGTATCGTTTTTTCTTAATTTTGTTGCGAGTCTAAGACACAGGCTTGTGTCAAAGTTTCAACGCAAACCTGGAATCCAAGCCCAACTTGATTACACTTAGTGAACATTCCCGGCCTCACCCAGTCTTGAGACAAGCTCGCGAGCTAAGTAATCAGGCTTGTCCCAGGCTTGTGCCCATTCCTACCTAGAAAAAAATAAAAAATTAAGGCTCCCTTGCGTACATAAATCGTAGATTTTTAGGTTCTATCATTCATTAGATGTTTCAAATTCCTTTGCAACGTCATTCCGTTTTTATTTCAAATTCGTTGCATTTATTATTTCATTAACTGAGTAGTATAATTTGATGATTTTTATTTTGATAATTACTGCTTCTCGAATAGATAAATTTATTAACAAAACAGAAATTTAATCAAAAATTTCGATACATTTGGTTAAAATTTTTTCGATTTACTATAGTATGCAGGTCAAAAATGTTAACTGCTACGACAAATACCTTACACTGAGAGAAATCGCCGAATTTAGAAAAAATTTCCAATTTTGATTCAAGATGAGCTGGTTTTCACGGAAAAATATTTGAACACGTAGTGATTATTTTTAAAGCAGACAGTCCACTGAATTTATAAACTATTGTCTGAAAAGTTTCGAGTTTTAAAAAAGAAATACAACTTTTCTGGTAGAAAAATATAATATTTAACAGATCTCATATATATTTATCCGAAAAAAATTCCGTTTTCTCTTAAGATTGTCATGATCAACAATGCCATATGTTCATGAAGCCACTAAAAAAGCAAGCTTCATCATAAATACAAGACTTGTGTTTTAACTAGCATGTCGTTTTAAATGCGTGAGGAAAAAACTCACATGTGAAAAAAGTCATTATCAACGAATTTTTCAAGCTTGTTTAAGAAAAGATTAATCAGTAAGTTCACTTGATGATTTCTCAAACGATACAAGGACTTTTACGAGACCGTAAAAAATGGAAAAAATGAGTTTGGAATCAATAAGGAAAATAACATCACCAACAAATAATAATGTTTGGAAAGTAAATTATCTAAACAAAAAAAGAAACAGAGTTTTTTTTACAAAAAGGAGCGTCCAGTATTTGAAATCCCCACTAATTATGTGATTATAGTCATTTTATTTTATATTGTTATTTATTAATTTTTTAGATACAAAAAGATATAATACCAAAATAAGTCAAGAAGGAAATATTTAACGCATATAATTAAGTCTTAATCTTTGACAAAATTTTATACTTGACCCCGCCCGGTTCTTCCCAAATAAAATTTAAAGCCTACACACGTCTCAACAACAGAGTTAATGGTATTTTCCAATTATCCATTATTATATATATATATATATGGGGCATTCCATATCAACTCAGAGGGTTTTTTCCCTCACCCTCTCAGATTCGAAAACAAATATTTTTTTTGAGTTAGCCATCGACTCAGATATACCTCTGATTTTTTTTTATTTTTACCATCATTAACCGCCGAGCCAGAATCAAAAAACACCCCCTTCACAAGAGTAAACTACGATTTCGCCATTTTTTAAAATTCTGATTTTTTTACTGTAAATAATAGAGCACAAGATTAGCTTAATTTTCAAATTTCATCATGGGATAACGATGGGTTCATTATAAAAATTTTTTTTTCCATGTGAAAATTACTAAAATCAGGCAAGATCATATCCCAAACAACAGGTTTTTTTTTTTTGTTTCTTATAGAAAACAAATTACAATTACGGGAAAAATACAAAAAAAATTCCCACGCATGCGCAAAGCTGTTAAAATTGCAGTTGACTTATCGGAAAAACGGCTATTTATTGGTTATATATCGTACAGCTATGAAAATATTGATCAATTCTAAAATTCAATAATGGCGATCGGTAAAACTCGTCAGAGAGAAAAAAAAGTCTAAATAAAAATTTCAATATCTCGAATATTATTTGACCTATCGATATTCTTTGAATACTTGCATACGATTTATTTAGCCGTTATATGTTTTACTATAGCTGTAATTATAGCTAAACAATCAATATTTATTCGAGATGTCAAATTTTTATTAGGACCTTTTTTTTCCTTCACGAGTTTTATCGATCACCATTATTGAATTTTAGGATCAATCGTTATTTTAATAGCTGTACGATAAATAACCGTTAAATAGCCGTTTTTTCGATAATTCAACTCGATTTTTAACCACTTTGCGCATGCGTGGGAATTTTTGTCGTATTTTTCCCGTAATTGTGAGGAAATTTTCTATAAGAAACAAAAAAAAAAAACCTGTTGTTTGGGATATGATCTTGCCTGATTTTAGTAATTTTCACATGGAAAAAAAAATTTTTTATAATGAACCCATCGTTATCCTATGATGAAATTTGAAAATTAAGCTAATCTTGTGCTCTACTACTTACAGTAAAAAAATCCGAATTAAAAAAAATGGCGAAATCGTAGTTTACTCTTGTGAAGAAGGTGTTTTTTGATTCTGGCTCGACGGTTAATGATGGTAAAAATAAAAAAAAATCAGAGTTACATCTGAGTCGATGACTAACTCAAAAAAAATATTTGTTTTCGAAACTGAGAGGGTGATGGAATAAACCCTGTGAGTTGACATGGAATGCCCCATATATATATATATACCGTTCACATTTTATCTAGGCTTAGGACTGGCAGCGTACAATCTTGTTAACTGGCCGGCGTGTTTAAAAAAATATATATATACATATATATATATAGGGGAAAGCGGGGCAAAATGGAACACCCAAAAAAATATTTTGACTCACATTTTTTTTCATTTTTTCGTAACTCTTCGATTAAAAAATCCGGAACAAAATAGATGCAATAAAAAAAAAAATTTTTGGAAAATTTCTTGAGCATTTTTTTTAAGAACAAAGAAAATTATTTTTTATATGTTTTTTTTTGTTCGTCGAGAAAAATGGTGATAAATTAATTTAAAAGCAATTGTTCGTAATTATAAATGAAGAGAAATAAAAAAAAGTTAATTTTTGTGATTAATACCACATTTTATTAAACAACGATAAATAAATTTATATAATATTTTCTTTTTTTAATTTTTAAAAATTATTTATGTTTTTTTTATTAATAAGTGAGAAAAACTAATCGGAAAATACTATTGTCACACATCGATTTATATTTTTTCCTTAAATGTTCCATTTTGCCCCGCTTTCCCCTATCTATACATATATATACTTTTTTCGTCAATCAACAATTCAATAATGAATGCGTATGACGCAATATGACACGAGCACCGATTATATATTTTACAGTGTAAAAGGTGGTGTCCACTATGCAATTTTTCCAGACATCACCAAAAAATCTAAATGAATTCAGTTACAATGCTAATAAGCTAAGGGTTTAAACTCACGATAAGCCTAGTTCCGCTTGTTAGGCGCACTAGCATGTGTAACGAGTTAGGGCTTAAACACACGACAAGCTAACGTTTGCGTGTAAAGCGCACTGAGCACGCGCAACAAGTTGGGTTGTGTCGAACTTGTAAACATGGCCGTCCTAATTCCCATAAAACTAGTAATATGTTCCCAGCTATCGTGGTTTTTCTAGTAATTTTACGTGTTGCGCATGCTTAGATCACTCAGAATTACGTCAGCCATGTTTACAAGCAAAAGTTAGCTTGTCGTGCATTTGAGCTCTAAGACATTAGATTAATATCTACTTTTCATAGATTTTCAAAAAAATCACACTTGTCACGCTCTATTCTTGTCTTTTATTTATGAAATTACCACAATAAAGTCGCGAGGTTGTGACTGCGCATACATTTATGTTGAAAGTGAACGACTACTAAATTTCAGTAGGTCTGCATTGGTGTGAAAGTCTTTAAATTTTATTTGGGAAAAACCGGGTGGGGTCAAGTATAAAATTTTGTCAAAGATTAAGACTTAATTATATGCGTTAAATATTTCCTTCTTGACTTATTTTGGTATTATATCTTTTTGTATCTAAAAAATTAATAAATAGCAATATAAAATAAAATGACTATAATCACATAATTAGTGGGGTTTTCGAATACTTCACGCTCCTTTTTGTAAAAAAAACTCTGTTTCTTTTTTTGTTTAGATATCACATCTTTTTGTAAAGTCCTTCAATCATTCGATAGTAAAAACTATAATATTAAAAAGTATATAAAATTACTTAGTACCATCCGTATTAATTTTTATTCGTTCTAAAAAAAAAATATGTAAGTATTTTTTGCATTACTTCGCCAGTTTTTGCTAGCAACGAACAAATTATCAATTTTTATCCAGCTAGTATTCTTGCGGAAATAACTGAAAAAATAACTAACTTTATACGTAGAACCCACTCAGCGCCAAATTGGCAAATTTGAGAAGCTCGAGGTACAGGACATATTTTGTCCCATTTCCAATGTACAGAGTTGACTCTTCTTCTTTCTAGTCTTCTTGGTAGAACCACAAATGTGAATTTTAGAAGTGGGTATTCCTTTGATTAAGCAATTATCATTTTTACTTGACCATTTAAATTTATTGACGTAGAGTAGACTCAAAACAATGATATCATTAATTTTGAGGACTTCAATCTTTCTTAGAATTTTCGTTGACCTAAAACAATCGACACATGTACCAACCCCTTCGTGCCACAATGATAGTGATTGATCAATAAGTTTCTTGTAAAGTGAATGTGTTATTTTTATTTGGTATTGAAAGATTTATCATAAATTCGTTCGACAAGAAAAAATTTGCTTATGAACACTATTCACATTTTTCTAAATACTTTTGTTCGTAGCTACAATTGTAGATTGCTAATGAAAAATGAATAACACCATAGAGCTGCGAAGTCGTAGAGACCGAGCGGAGACTCGATTCGTCAGTGAGCGAGAAAACTTACCGGTGAGGGCACTTATTCATGAAGCATAAAGCATTCCAGCAAAAACTTGCGTGTGAACACACCGCTATAAAATTGAATACACTTGACAACAATAGAAAAATATATAAAATATCGATAATTGATAAAACAATTACAAAATAATGTTAATAAGCCAAAAATAACAAAATATGAAATACACTTTATTTAACATGGAATTATTTCAAAAACAGTTTTTTTTTTCGAAAATTAAAGGTTTTCTACAAATAAATAACCAATACTTGACATCGATTTTAGGGTGCGAACTCATGACAAGCTAAAATTTCCGCTTGTAAACATGGCGGCTATAAAAATCACCAAAAAGTAACTAAATTTACTAAATTTATAGCGAATCCGTGATTTTAGAACAAGCTTGGTGGTGTCAAGCTTGTTTTGCAGTCACGGAGAGACACCACGGATTTGCAGTTAATTCAGTAAATAGTAGTTAATTCAGTGATAATTTAGTGAATTTAGTTACTTTTTGGTTAATTTTATAGCCGCCATGTTTATAAGCGGAAATTTTAGCTTGTCGTGAGTTCGCACCTTTACTTTGATTATTATTGTCAGGATCTTCAACACCTGTAACATCCATCATAGATGGACATGCAGTGGTTTTGAATTTTTTAAAGTTGCAGTTGCAGATGTATTATCTTTCGGTGTTGGAATTACCGAAACTTCGCTCTTCGTATCTTTTATTATAAAGGTGCAGCCTTTTTAGTTTCAACTCTACCCTTCCAATCCATGAAATCTGTATAAATAATATATTTGACAATGAATAAATATAATTTATATTAGAAAATATCACATTAATTATTATTAATTAAATAAATAAATGAACAAATAACATTGTAATCACTATCATCATTAAGAAAAGCGAATTCTTCCATCTTCACTGGATAATGATGCTTGTTTCAAATGTGTTTTCTCAGTTTTAAATAAGTATACTTATATATTCACAGATTCATCACAACCTATAAATGGAAAATTTATAGTTTGATAATCTGAGACTTGATGACAATGTGAATAGTGATAATACAAGTTTGTTTTATTTGCATATTTTTCATCACAGTATACACAAGTTTCGTTTTCAGTTATTGTCTTAACCAGCTCAATTTTATGAATTCAACTTGTATAAGCATTAAGACTTTTTTAAACTAAAAATTTTATTGCACTGGTTACATTTAATTTCATTCTTTTCTTCGATTGTTTTTCATTTGTAAATGTAGATGAATTGTCACCAAAATATCACACAATTGCACACAATACAAATTTATAAAATTTACTTAATTACTATATGCATCAATCAATATTGATATTATTTATTTATTGTATTATTATAATATTAATTACCTTGACAATTAATATCCAAATTTAAACCAAATAAATATATAATTAGAACATTTTTTATATAATAACATAATAATATATATATGTTCCCAAAAGCACAATAAATACGAAAAGATATATAAACAAAAGGTTACGTTCATAAGCAAACATGTGTATGTTGTATATATTAGCATAATTAGCATGACAAGATTTGCAGGTATGTGAAGTTAGCACATACATTATAGCACAATCAAACCGGACTATATCAGGAGTGACGTGCGAATTATATGCGTTTTTTGTGCGGAATCCGCAATTTTTGTGCGTTTTTTTTTTGTTTTTTATAGTCTGGTTTGATTGTGCTATAATGTATGTATGTGCTAACTTTACAGACCTGGGATTCGCGCCTATATCCCAACAACATATGGCGCGCGCACCATCGATACAATATTGAATACTATACTGACATATATAAAGGTTTTTTTACACCATCTAAATATGTTAGCTTTTTTCTCTATAGACAGATGCTTTTGGCAGCTGATTTTGATATTGAAAAATAAATCCTTTCGTAAATAATTTCGTAAATAAAAATATTTCATATTTCTATTTACATATCCTGTAAAAAAAAAACTCATTAAACTCGACGGAAAGAAAAATAAACAATAACAACATGAGACTTGGGAACATAGCGTAAAGTATCATTATTTGATCCACGCCATCGATGCGATATTGAAGACTATACTGACATATATGTATAAAGGTTTTTTCACACCATCTAAATATGTTAGCTTTCTTGCTCTATAGACCGATGCTGCTGGTTTAGATATTCGAAAATAAATCCTTTCGTGGATAAAAATATTTTATATTTTTGTTTACATATGATGCAAAAAAAAAAACTCATTAAACTTGATGGAAAGAAAAATAAACAATAACATGTGACTTGGGAACATAGCTTAAAGTATCATTATTTAATTTGTGCCATCGATGCGATATTGGATACTGAAGTAAATATAAAGGTTTCCCACTCCATCTACTATTACCTTGCACAATTTTACTTTTATAATGTTGTCAAATTGCTCTGGACTTGGAAACCATATTGCTTTGATCTGATTTGGTTTTATAATGTTTGTCAGAGTGCAGTCAGGTTTTAAATAATCTTCAAGAAAAACGCAATTTCTGAAAATGATTTTGAAGTTTAAAAAAAAAGTATACATCTTAAAAATCTGTTTTTATTTTTATTAAAAGATTTCAATTAATTTATAAGATGATCAGAAGACATCACATCATCTAAATAATATATTCCAAAAGGCACAAGAAACAAAGGCATGATAAAGACAAAAGGATGTATAAACAAAAGGTTACGTTTATCAGCAAGCATGTGTATGTTGTATATTAGTACATTAGCACACCTGATGAGCAGGATTCGCACCCATATTTCAACGGCATATGGCGCGCGCACCATCGCTGCAATATTGAATACTGTACTGTACTGATATAAATAAAGGTTCTCTCACACCATACTACTATTATTGGGGTTGGCTCTGGACTTGGAAGCCATAATGCTTTGATTTAATTTTGGTCTTTAATGTTTGTCGGAGTGCCCTGAGTTTTCAAGGAAATATCAAGAAAAACGCAATTTCTGAAATTGATTTTAAAGTTTTAAAAAAAAGTATACAACTAAAAAATCTGATTTTTTTTTTTAATGAAAAGTTTGATATTAATTCAATAGGATGATCAAAAGACAAAATATTTTTATCTGATCAATCATATTTTAAGATAAATTCCCAAGGAATTGGAGGGTTAGGGTTAGCTCTATGCCGTGTATATTAGGCACGGTAGTTATCTCGTTCCCCCACTTTCTTTTTTTTTCTCATACTTGACGCGAGGCACTACCGTGCCTCTTGATCAACAAGAATCATCAATAAAAATAAATTATGAGAATGATAATAAAAATCAAAAAGACAAAGAATATATACCAGTGATGCTGAGAGGATCAGTGTCAGGCATGTTATTGACATCGTATTGTCATCATCAAATGGTCAAGAAGGTCTTGATGCATTTTAAAATATGTCGCAATCGAATGGTATTAATTCTTTTATCAATTTAACACTTGATTTCAGTGATGCAACAATTATGAACACATCAAGACGATTTTTAGATACTTCAACAACAGATATGGATAAAATTAATGAAAACAAAATTAACAATAATAAAGTTATTAACAATGGATTGAAATATTCACAATGTAACGATGACATTGGTGATTGTTCAGCAATGGCTGATTCACAAATTTCAACGGAATCAATGATGCAAATAAGTATGTTTAGGATGTTTCTGGAAGTAATCCATCTTCAAAAGATTATTTGGATAATTCAAATGGTGGAATTCACAATGGTTCTCACAGTAAAAATCTTACTAAATCAAAATATATACTTTCACGTCTAAATCGTTAAATGTATTGTGTAAAAAAAATAATGTTACTTTTACTGAATCATTGAATGTTTTCAATGGTAATAATTTGAGACCTTGACTTCATTTTCAAAAAAAATAATGCCACATTTACTGAAACAGTTTTATCAACAAAATATAACAAAATTCTTGATACGTGTTTATCAAATAATATGTCGATAGAAAATAATGAGACATTTATGGAATCATTAAATGATTTGTCAAAAAAAAAAAAACAATGAAATATTCACATTAAGTGAATTAAAAAGTGCATTATCAACACCATCAGTTAATAACAGAAAATCATTGAATGCTAATGCTACACATGACGCTGATTTGCCCAATCATTCAAGCTACATTGTCACAACAGATTCAGACTCGTATTATTTAGAAGAAAATCAAGACATTAATGACATTTTTAATTTAGAACTATTACCAAACTCAACATTTCACAGTCCTAAAAATCAAGATGATGATGATGATGATGGTGATGATAAAAATACGACATTTAAATTTTCTAGATGTTATATCAACAAATCGTTGACAATTAGCTTACAATTTAATAGAAAATTAATAAATATTAATTCAAAAACTGAAAAAGAAAATTAAAATTCATCCATGGATTAATTCAACTTCAATTAATTGTGTATATATATATAAATTCAAAAAAAAAAAAAACTCATTGAATTTGATGGAAAAAAAAATGAACAGAAACATGTGACTTTGTGCATTCGCCTTACTAGCGCCGTTACTGGTGATAATATGCACTGGCTTGCTCCATTCCGTGAACTTCAATAGCTCCCTCTGCTAAACGCTTATACACTGTGTGACGTCACAGATTGCTTTCCTTATAGAACTCCTTGAGGATAAATAATAAATTAATTGGTCAACGTATTCAAAAAATATATTATTATTAAAACTTTTCAAAAAGAAGTGATATCATAACAAAAAAAAAAAAACCTAGTTTTTTTTTCACAAAAAGAAGCGTCAAATATTCAAAATCGTGCAGCTATTCCCTCTTTTTCAATACAAAAAGATGTGGTATTAAAAAAAGTCAAAAATGAAAAATATTTTCAATGCATATAAATAAGTCCTAATTGTTAACAAAATTTTAAACTTGACCCCAACTTTTTTTCCTAATTTGAATAGCATAGTTATATTATATATATTGAACCAAGGGTGTCAAGTTTAAAATTTTGTCTACAATTAAGACTTATTTATATGTGTTTCAGCTAGTGACAGGGTAGATAAGGATAGTAGGTCAATTATCGTATATATTATCAATTACTCAGTTTAATTGAATCTCTTACAAAGCTTCTAGAAAACGCTGTCTACCTTAAAAGGTATGAAAAAAACCAGAAACTTAGAAAAAATAACGAAGTTCCCCCGCCGGGAATCGAACCGGGGTCTTTTGCTTTCCGGGCAAACGCCTTGACCACTAGACCACAGGGCTTCTTATTTTTTCTAAGTTTATCAAGTTAACTCCGATATCCTTCTATGCGTCAATTCATTTTTACTACTGTAAATCTTAATTGCTTGTGTGCCGGCTAGACGCCGAACGTGACCGTAGTAGAAACGACGTACGAACGAACCCGACAGAGCCCGTAAAGCCCCGAGTCAGTTCCGTGAAAACCACACAAGGCGGCGCTTTCAACACCTAGCCCGTGAGGTTCTGCCTTTTGACAGCTAGTGGTGATTCATAGAATCATTTGCCGAATCTCCCCACCTTGACGATGACGTCGATTCTCCATCGATGATGATGATATGTCAATAGGCAAAATGCAAAGCTTCGCTATTGGTCTCAAATACTCTGATGAATGAGACTTGATAGTGATAATTCTTCAACCTTGTTAATCTGGATTGTCAGGATATCCTCCAAGACTAATGGTTCTGATACCAAATTAAGTGGCTCTCCAATTAACAAATGACCTGGTGTTAATGCTTGGAGATCCTCTGGATCATCACTCAATGGGCACAATGGCCTTGAGTTTGACAAACATATTTGAGTGAGAAATGTTGTAAACTGCTCATATGTCAGCACATGGTCACTAATGACTCTCTTAATATGATGTTTTGATGATTTAACTGCTGATTTCCGTTTGCCTTCAAAATGTGAAGAATCAGGAGGAATAAAACTCCATGATGTTCTATCTCTGGCTAGTAAACTAGCTAACTCTTTAACTCCTTTTGATGATGCAGTAAATAGCTTTTTTAATTCTGCATCTGCTCCGACAAAATTAGTGCCACAATCACTGTATAATTTTGTACATGAGCCTCTGTTGCTGATGAATCTTTTAGAGGCTGCTAAAAAGCCTTCAGTTGTGTAATCTGTGGCCAACTCAAGAAGCTACAGCTGACGAAGACATGCAAACAAAAACCACAAGATAAGCCTTGTATTTTTTGTTATCTCTTCCTGACCATGTCTTTAACTCAAAAGGTCCAGCATAGTCCACTCTTGTATGGAGAAATGGTCTTATTTTCAGGACTCTTGATAGTGGTAACTGACCCATTAATTGGTGTGCTTGTTTAGCACGATGACGTACACGAGTTACACATTCGTTGATAAATGATCTTACTGGTACTCGACCTCCAACTATCCAGTAATTTTTTTTCAGAGTTGCCAACATCAGTTGGGCTCCTCCATGATATGTATTTACATGACAATCATGTAAAATAAGCTCGGTAAGTCTCGACTCTTTTGGTAGTATGATTGGATTGACAGCCTCAGCTTGTAGTGATGAATTATCCAATCTACTCCAACTCTTAACAACCCATCTCTGTATATGAATGGATTGAGTTTAATTAATGTGCTTGACCTCGATATTGATTCGCTTTTAGACAGAGTAGTTATCTCTTGATGAAATTGTTGTTGCTGTGTGAACAAAATAAGTCCCCATAACGCATGACGACGTTTATTAACAGTTAACCAAGATGTGTTATTTATTGTGTGTTTCTTGGAAAACGATTGATAAATCTTCTCCACCATGATGCTGATGATACCACTTTGGTAAGTGTCGAGAATTTCGTCAAAAATTCTCTTCACTCGCTCTTATTGTATGAATTACATATGATGCCAGATGGCATTTGATATTGTACTTTGTATAAGTACAACTCTATTTTGAATGAACGTTTTCCAACAACTTGCATCTCCTTTTATCCAATAGTAAGTGATGGACGAATCAGTCCACAAATGTGTCTCCACTGATGTCAAACTCAAACTATCTTGGACATCTTTGACTAACTTTACCAATAATACTGCTGCTGAAAGTTCTAACCTCGATGTTAACACCTTGGTGTTGTTAGAACCGCGTGATCCTGTTTTGAGTGGTGCCAATTTTGATTTAGCTGTTATTATATTTCTCTTAGCTTGACCAAGAGAATCAATGACTACTAAGTAAACGACTGCACCCAATGCTGCATCTGATGCATCGCCAAAACCATGGATTTGTATTGATAAAGTTGATTACTCAAGATTTAACCATCTCGGAATGGTAATTGATAATAAATAATTAAGTTGGTCGTTAAATTCTCGCCATTGATTCAACAAATCAATTGGTATTGCTTTATCCCACTCAAGTTTAATTCTCCATAATTGTTGTACTAACAATTTGCCTCTTGTGATGATTGGTGTAATCTAACCAAGTGGATCAAATAGTTGAGCCACTCTGGCCAACACTACTCTCTTTGTGATTGTTTGTGGTTCCCTGTATGGGTTGTATGTGTGACAAAAGCAATCCTCTTTAATATTCCATGTTAAACCGAGTGTTCTGAATAATGGGTCACCCTCGATGAATGACAGTGATGACTGTTCTTGATATTCTTCAGGAACATCTCTCAATAAATCAGCTGAGTTGTTGATTCATTTTCTCAACTTAAATCCTCCAAAGTTAAACATGTCTCTTGTTTATTTAACTTTCTCTATTCCTTCTTGTATATTATTCGCACCAAGATAAATGTCATCCATGTATGAACCAAATAAAATAACATTTGCTACCAATGGATATTTATCTTTCTCTTCTCGTTCCAACTGTCTCAAGGTTGCCAAGGCCAAAAATGGTGCAAGCTTGATACCATACGTGACAGTTGTTAACTCATATTCTTCAATGAGTTGGTCAAGTGAATTTCTCCACAATATCTTTTGATATTTTCTATCCTCTTGATGTATCTGTATTTGCCTAAACATTTGCTTAATGTCACAAGAAAAGGCGAAACGATATGACCGCCACTGTGTTGATACAGAAATTAATAAATTCAACAGCTTTGGCCCCTCATACAGGTTATCATTCAATGATTCACCTGTATTCGTCACCTGTGATCCATTGAAAAGTACTCTTAGTTTTGTTGATAAACGGGACTCTTTGATGATGCTGTGGTGAGGTAAATAATAACAAGATGAATGCATCTCGACTGGTGATGCTTTGGTCATTTGACCTAAGCTCTTGTACTATTTCATGAATTCATGATAAGCTCGTTGGAGCTCAGGATTCTTCTCCATCTTTTTCTCTTGATTGATTAACATTCTCTAGGCCAATTCAAATGAATTGCCAAAATCAGTGACTTCTTTCTTGAACGGATATCTTACGATAAGCCGAGAGTTATGATTTTTTGAAACACTGAAAAGAAAAAAGTGTTATTTGTGCAATTTTTTTATAACCGAATAAATGCTGTTTTCTTTCAAGTGTTTCAAAAAATCATAACTTTCAAAATAATCAATATATTTGAATTCAAGATGATTATTTAGTAAGCTGTATTGAAAAGCTTTAGACAATATATCTTATATGCCGAATTTTTATTTTTTAATGAATGTTCAGAGGTCTTCGAATAAATAAATTATCGTTTTTTTAGAAATAAACGTTTACAAAGTTTTCTAGCCGCAAAACAGTTGATTGAAAATTTTTTTTTCAATATGTATTTTAATGCTTTTTTATAACGCTTTCGAATGGTCGTATTTCCAAGTTTCTAGCTTAAAAATTGATGAAGTTATGAACAAAAGTATAAAATAAACACTCTGCTTACATGTATTTTAAATGGAAAATATTCAAAGTCGATGAGCGACATTTAAAAAAAAAAAAAAAAAAAAATTGAAAATAGTAGATTGTTTGTCTTGTTGAATACTAAGATTTTAAGAGGTGGGAGAGAAAAAAAAAATTTTTTTTTTTTTTTGAAACGGTCTAATGTATAGTATATTATAAAATAATAAAGATTTATAGTATAAATAATAATAATAAAAATAACTTCAATAATATTATCAATAATCATAATAATATTTATAGTAATAATAACAATAATATTATCAATTGAAAATAATGATAATAACAAAAATATTCAAAATATGAATATTAGTAATATTATTGATATTTCTAGTTTGAATATTATTGTGACATTTTTTCTTTTAAGTGAGATTAAAAAAAATGAAAACTAATAAAGTCAATGAATATATAAAATTGTGCATAAATAAATAACTATTGTTCAAAATATTTATTAATATTCTGCAGTGATTAGTAAAAATATCGCATACGTTCACCTCTAATAACAAATTTGAATATACCAGATTTAATTCTTTCGAAAATTGTTTGTTTGTAGATATTATTTAAATGATATTGATAAATATAATTCAAAAATGAAATTCATAAGATAAAGAAATTATGAGAATTTTTTTTTATTATTCATTTATAATTGCATAAATCTATGAATAAACATTATTCATAATAAACATGAAACAAAACACAAAATAAGCCCCTATTGATCTTGTTATTATTAATCGACAATGTTATTGGTATAATTATTATAAATATCATATTAGTAACATTATTATGATCATTATCAATATTATTGTTATCATTATTGATTAGATTCTTATTATTATTGAAATTATTATAAATTTAAAGATTAATAGATCCGTGAGAAAAGAAATAGCAGAATCAATAAAGAAAATTGATGTTATAAAAGTTTCCGATTGTTGATTTACAAAAAAAATAAAATTTAAAAAACCAAAAGAAATTGTACTTTTTTTTTATTTTTGTTTTTTACTGGACCATGTTAAAACTTTACAATATTTGTTTTGCCGATAGTACGGTTTTTGTTTATCTGGTAAAGTAATAATTGCTAATTGGCAATTTTGGCAAATTTTGACTAATTTTGGTGAATTTTGTCAAAATTATTTTCACCAGGGTAGTTGCTCACAAATATTTCATAGTCTATAATTCAATTATTAAAATGTTATTGAAACCTGGCATTAATTAATTTATTTTTAAAATGTCAATCACACAAAAGCTAATCTCAACTTGGACAATTCCAACTAATGTCATGTAGATATACTGAGGCACACGACCAAGACCGAGTCAACCGATAACACCCAAAAAGCCCTACATTGTTGTGCTGCACGGTAAAATTCGCCTTAAAACTGAACAGCATTTATTGAGCAGCTAAACCAATATTATTGAGCAGCACAACAAATATTATTGAATGGTAAAAATTGTTCTGCAGCTAAATAAAATTTGTTTAACGATACAATAAAATTTTTTGCTGCGCAACAATTTTGTAAAACGATACAACAATTTTTGTTGCAGAACAACAAAAAGTGATAGGATAGGATTTCGCCTATAGTTTGTCCTGCTATCACAACAATTTTTGTCGTTTTTTTTTCTCCGTGTGTATACATTTGAGATAGGTTTCTTCGTTCAAGTGATCCTCTTCAATGAAGATGGGTACATTTTCCCAAAACCTTAACATTTCTGAAGATACAAGGTTTCCAACCTGGTGAAATAAAAAAGCTCTCCTCATATATTCAAGTAACTTTACTCTGTTTTTTTTTCAATATCTTGCTTAAATTCAACTTATTTAAGTCCAAAAGTAATACTGTCATATATAAGATTATGCGTATCAGCAATTATTTGATGAAATGTGTTAGTCATCAATTTTAACCATTCAAATCGGTACAGTTCTAGACAATAAATACATTTTTTAATTGAGTTACTCATTACAAATAATTACTTAATTAAGAAACTAAAATTTATCACTTTTTTTAAACAATTTTTTATTCTTACATCATTTCAATTTGTTTCTATTATAGTTTCTCTATTTTTTACTCACTCATTAAATTTTAATCACAGTATATGTTAAAATCGGAATAAATTATAAAAAGTTTCTAACAACAAAATTTAACTAAATTTGAACTTTCAAAAGATCAGCAATATTTTCAAGAAATACTTTTTTATTCCTTCTAAATGATATTTTTATAAATTATATCCAGGGCAGATTTTTGAATATGGAGATTTTTGCAAGAAGAATTCTCGAAATCGGAGATTTTTTATGGAAATAATTTGACTAAGAGATTCTTTTCGCACTGTTAAAAATTTTTTTCTTGATCAATAGAATTTTCCCTTAAATTAAGTAAAATACTCCGTTCAAGAAAAATTTCGATGAAATTAAAAATCTCCACTCAATTGGAAAAATAGCACCACTTAAATAAAATAAATTTTTTCTAAATATGATTTCTTATTCGAATGAATATACAAATCACTGAAATAAAGAAAAAATTCTTTGAAAGAAGTAAAAATTAACTAACTTGACCTTTCACTACTTTTAAAATCAATGTGATTCTTTGAAGAACATAAATATTTAAAGATGAGAAAAAAAAAACTGTTGTAGAAAGTACGCAATCCGGAAAAAAAAGAAACAAAAAATTTGGCGGGAATTATAAACAAT
Organism: Aphidius gifuensis; assembly: GCF_014905175.1. Taxonomy (NCBI): domain Eukaryota; kingdom Metazoa; phylum Arthropoda; class Insecta; order Hymenoptera; family Braconidae; genus Aphidius; species Aphidius gifuensis. The sequence goes on along the minus strand of NC_057791.1, from coordinate 10,861,281 downwards.
ACAGATTAGTAAGTATAAATTTAGAATCTAAAAATTTTCCCTCAATTCAAGAAAAAAAAATTTCAATTTAAAAATTTTGATTTTGGATTGTAGAAGTACAAAATATATATATTGTAATACTTAATATTATTAAAGCTTAAGGACAACACACTGATAACTCGCCTGATAAACGTGAAAAAAAAATTATTGGTATGAATATTAAATTTTTTTGATAGTGAACGAATAAAATATTTCATAAGGACAGAGTTTCGTGGAGCTTAAATAATAAACAATGATTCGCAGTGAAATAATACTAGAACTATGGTAGATAAAAATTAGTAATATGCCAAATTTTCTTAAATTCAAGCGAAAAATTTCTTAGAAGAAAAATTTCCGATTTCAAGTAGAAGAATAAAAAGAATGTATGTTTTCATATTGAATCCTATTAGAATTACGAGATTACACAATAATCACTTGCCAATTAAAATTGAAAAAAAAACGAAGAAAATGAAAATATAATTTGTAATGGAATGATCCGAAAAAAAAATTGATGAAAAGATTGGATGTAACCAAAAAAATTTTCCTAGATTCAAGAAAAAATTTCAAACTTTACCCATTTTTAGGAGCACTTCAAATATGGAATTTCTAATAGTTGTTTCAATTGATATCTGTGGATTTAAGTATTTTTGGAATCCTTCATCTGCTAGTCAATTAAAACCATTTTAAATGTCAATACAGTCAAGAAAATATGCTTTCGAGTATATTGTCCCTGAGAATCTGGGATTTTTTTATTTGTACTAATATTTTTTATTTGTGAATCAAATAAAGTTACAGTTGTGAGAAAGTGATAAAGTTTCTGATGGAAAAAATAAAATTATAAAAATAAGAATTTATTTCTACAATTCGAAAGTAAATTTCTTTGAATTTAGGGACAAATTTCATGTATATATGATCATTCCCGTCTACTTAAGAAAACGTTTTTTTGAATAAATTTTTTATGATAAATGCTAAAAAGAATTTTGACTAGGATTTAGGAATTATTTTTTACTCAGTGAGTATAAGATTCCTTAGACTTGAAGAAAAAATACTACGTCAACGAGTGCATTTCATTTAGCTTCGAATAAATATTTTTTCAGATAAAACTATGAATACTGTATGCTCTTTTCTCTCTTTTTATTTATGGAATCAAGTTTATTGATCTGAAAGAAATAAAAAAATAATTAATATTCTTAGAATTAGGTAATATTCGTCGTTTTAAAAAACACAATTTTAAAATCCAGCCAACAATTGTTGCAACGTTTATTATAATTTTTTGAGTACAGAATGGAATACACCAGATTATAAGTTTGAGTTTTTATTTTTCAATTTTGGATACCAACTTCATTTTATTATCATTGGGTAATAAAGAAAAAATGACATTTCCTGGAATAATTCTACAATACGGAACGAGAAAAACCCTTTCTTCATAAAATCTGTTCCAATCTATTTGAAATAAATATTTCTCCGGATAAAAAAAAAATTTTTTTTTTTGTATTTTTTTTTCTTTTATTAGTGAAATAAATTTTATCAATTTGAAAAAAAAAAATTTAATTTCAGCACAAAAGAACCATAGTTATGGGTAGTTTTCATGGAGAAAATAAGCGAATAGTCTTTTTTACAGAACGTAATTAACTCGATTATAAAAATTTGAACTGTGGCAATAACTTTTTTTCATTCGATTCAAGGCTAAAATTACTTGAATTTAGGTTCTAATTCTTATTTTCCAATGTTTTTATTTTCTTTTTGAAGTAATACTCCTTATGGGGCTGTACGAAAATTTTCAATACTCAATCATCATCAACTGAAAGTCGAGTTTTTTTTTAACTTCAAAAAATTAGTTATTCATAACAAATCCATCTGGGTTAAAATATAATAATCACTTTATACACAACAGGGCATTGAACCTTTTTTGATTTTCCTGAAACGAAGTAATTTTTTTCTTAATCAAGAAAAAAATTTTTATCAGTGCGGAAGTCTGGTATAGAAAAATTTGCGTGGGTGCCATTAAAATAAACATTGTGAAATAATTGTTAATGCAGGAATTTCGGATACCTGTTAAAGACTAATTATCATTTAAATTTTATCTCAGTTTTGCAAACCTGAGTTTTAAGTCTTCACTTTTTGTAATCAATGATAATCAGCCAATTTCACTCCATTTTTTTAAATTTGTCACCTGATGTTATATGTTGACAGTACTCCTGCTGAATTCAAGTCAAATCGTTTATTTTTAATATACACCGAAATAACGTTGCAGGTTAGTTCATGGGTAACCCATACGATAACAAATGAATCAACAACAGAAGAACGTCAGGCTATTCTATCTTGCCTCTTAAGAGTTGCTCAAACCTGTTGGAACACTGGAAATTTCAATTCAGCGATGGAGATCATTGCTGGTCTTAAGTAAGTTTTTGAATATTTTAAATGATTGAGTTTTTTGTATCTATTTATATATATGTCTGATCCTCTCAAAAGACTCATTTTTGGCAACGGAAATTTCTTTGGATGAATTCATTATTTCGTTAACATCGTTTCGTTAGCTTTTAAAGCAGACATTATTTCGATTTATAAAATTAAATAAATAACAAGCTTGTTTGTAGTTAATTTGTTTATAAACAATTTTAAAACTGTGGGCAAGTTTGAAGTTAGGCCAAGGAATGTAGCTTACCACATAATTTCTTTATATTCATTCATCAGCTCTATCATTTTCTTACCTATATTTGCCCACAGTATTTTAATTTATATAAAAAAAAAAAAAAATCACACGTTTCCTCAAATTAGTATATTTCGTTACAAGTGCCTACTCAGAGAGTGTGCTCTCAACGAATTTGGAGGGACAAGCACGAGCCTTGGCGATATAAACACCTCTTTTGTTACTCCATATTATAAAGTTGAATTCTAACATAAATAACTAATTAAAATGAATAAAATCATCAAATACCCAAATGAAATTATGAACATAAAATTAATAAATAACAGATTAAATTTATTGAATAATAAAATAAAACAAACAACATAATCAAAAATTAGTAAAGTGTTTTCTAGTCATAATCAATAGCTGCCTAGCTACTTTTTGCTCCGGTTCACCCAGAAAATGGTGAGTTTGCCTTGCCTTGGGCTCCTTTTTGCATAATTTCTTATGTACCCTGTGCTGATAGGCGCGAATTTCTGTCTTAACAAAGCAATCCGCAACCCCAACGATCGTTCCGGCCCATAGAGTCTCAATGCTAAACCTCCACGAGCCAGTTCATCAGCTGGACCCCCAATGTCCCTGGACATGACCCTGGATTCCCCAATGTCCTGGTAGTTTGACCTTGTTTCGCGATGCCAGTAAATTCAATTTCTCCCGGCATTCCCTCACCAAGGCTGATTTGTCTGCTGGTGCGTCAATTGCCAACAGTGCTGCTTGACTATCGGAACAGATACAGATCTTTTTGTTCCTATAGCCACGTTCATTATTTTTGCACATACTAACATCGCGAATACCTCCGCTTTAAAGACCGTACAGATTTCGCCTAGGGTAAAATTAGTACCCTTAGTCGATCCTTTGAGCGTGGTTCCTGCCCCAGTGCCTTCCTCAGTCTTGGATCCATCTGCGAACCAGGTGAGATCGCATCCCGAGGTCGGACCCGGTTCATTCATCTACTCCTCCCGTTCCGGATAATTTACCCAGTATTTCTTTTCAAAGATTTAATTTATAGAGAAAGAGAGGCGGGAGGGGGGGGGGAATCAAAATATTCGAAATAAGCTTATAAATTTTTACAAAAAGTTTATTATATATATAATATTTATGGAAAAAAATTCGAAATTTTTATAAAAATTTTATAAACTTTTTTCATAGTTTTTTTTTTCACTTTTTTGCCTATATTTTACTGAGTGATTTTATAAAACGACTTTTATATTATTTTTACAAAATTTTCATAAAATATTTCCGTGGGGGTCTTACTCATTTATGTGCACTGTCTACAGAATATGAATGATTTAATTAAATTATTGTCAACCGTAAAGCCAACATAAGAAAGAAGTTTCACTTCTTCCGCGCGTACCGGTAAGGTTCAACCACGGAAAGATTTCTTCGCTTTCCTACGGCGAGAGGAGCAGGGGGTTCTTGTGAGCATGGGTATTGTGAACAATTGTAAATGTTATGCAACAAAAAATCACAATGCGGCTCCCCTTGGCACAGGAAAGCATAGGAATCTATCCGTGGTTGAACCATAACACACAATCTTTTTGAAGTGAAACTTCTTTACGGAGGGTAGCAAAAAAATTCGAGGCCCTGCTAGCGTTACGCGCTCGCGTTTACTCTCGCGTTTACTCTCTCGTATACTCTCTTGTAGACATTCTCCCGTATACTTCCTTGTAGACGTTCTCTCGTATACTTTCTGCTATACTCTCTGCTATACGCTCGGTCGCAAGCGGATAAAGAGAGGAGAATTACATAGAGAGAAGGGAAGCCGGCAAGCATTATACATGCACTATATATAGCGTATAAACTCGGAGCGTCAGCTGCTATGTGTGTATGCGTGAGCGACTTTTTTTTTTTTATTTAAATATTATTAAACAGTTCAACTGAGTTTAATACTTAAATAATTGATTTTTAAAAAAAATTCATTTAAACGTATTAAGCAATAGTTATCTCGCGGGTTTAATCAATCATTATTATAATAACAATAAAATTATTATAAATATATATAAATGATAATAATTATAACAACAATAATTTTGATAATATTACCAATTATTCACAATAGTATTGATATTAATAATAATATCTATAATAATAATATTTTGAATATAAATACTAATAATTATTATTAGGATTTGTCCGGATGCATTGATTCTTCCACTTAAAATTATCTTCAACTTGGCATTGTCATCGGGTACATATCCTACTTGCTGGAAAAACTCAGTAGTTAAACCATTATTTAAAACAGGTAATCCACTACTGGTATCCAACTATAGGCAAATATCACTTCTTCCTGTGTGTTCAAAACTCTTTGAAAAACTAATCTACAAGGTTATTATTTAACATCTACATTAATGATCTATCTGAGAGACTATCCTGTTACTCGCTCTTATATGCTGATGATGTTAAATTGTACCTGCCTATAAAATCATTGTATGATAGCAATCATTTACAAAAAAACATCAATAAATTTGTGAACTGGTGTGAATTTAATGACCTGCAAGTTAACATAGCAAAATGTAAAGTACTATCATTCAGTAAGTCCTGTCACCCACTCGTATTTAATTATACTATACATGGCGAAATATTGACACGAACAAGACAAACAACTGATTTAGGCATTGTATTTGATGATAAATTTCTCTTCAACTCTCAGGTTGAGCAGGTAGTTAGATCTGCAATGTCCTCATTGGGTATGGTAATTCGTTTAGCTAGATCTTTTAAAAGTCCTACCTCAAATAAGGCATTATATAATGCTTTTGTAAAGTCAAAATTAGATTACTGTAGTGCTGTTTACTCATTAAGAACAAAAAAACAATTACATATGATAAATAAGGTGCAACGTGAGTTTATTAAGTACTTATTATATCGTACGCAGGCACTTGTGTTAGATAAGGGATGTGATGATGACACATTGGTCCAGCTGGCTAACATGAACAACATCTCAGTTCACCGTGATACATTAACAATTATTTTCTTTATAAAGCTTTTAACTGGGGCTGTTGACTGTCCTGGTCTTTTGGCTGATATTAGAATACGAATATTATCAACTAAATTGCGTAATGTATCACCGTTTTATGCAGCATCTGGATCAAGTGTGTCATCAACTATTCCCCCACTACAAAACATGATTAATCTTACCAATAAGGTATGTCGTAAGTCATCACTGTTTAATAAAATCATGACATTTGAGTCAATTTCTCCTAGTTTTGTTCTTGATTGTGTCAAGGCATCTAGGCGCTCCTGATACTACTATTTTCTTTGTAATTTATTTTGTGATTTAATTTAATATAACTGAATAGTATTCAATTTAATATATATAAAATTCTAACTCCCATGGTCAATATATATGCTAAATCTGATATAATTGTTAATATCATTTTACTATATTGTAAATAACACATCATATATTTTATCTGTAAATATTTTGTAATATTATTATGTATAATGATAAATTGCTTAATGCAATTTAACCTGTATCCCAATAATGGCATCTTCGCCGCTGGGTACAACAAAATTTAATAAATAAATAAATAAATAAATTATCAATATTTATATATGAATGTTATTGTCAATGTTATTATTTATATTATTAATATCACTGATATTATTATAAATCGATAATATTATTGTTATTATTACTAATATTATATTGATATTATTATTATCGATGATATTTTTGAAATTATTATTTTATTTATACTATGGTTATATATGAATAATATTATTATAAATAATAATAACTCCAATAATATTATGATTAACAATAATATCAATATAATATTAGTAATAATATCGATGGTATCAATTATATTGTCGCATTAAAGAATGAAGGGCGTAAGTGCCAAAAACGTCAATTTTAAAGGAAAAAGGGCGTAAGTGCAAATTTATAAATTTTCGGGTTTTCATTTATAAATATCTTTAAAAAAAGGGAAAATGGGCGTAACAACCTTTGATATAAAGGGCGTATGTCCAAGGATTTACGCCTTTTTTCCCGTTATCAAAATAATTTTTGATAAAAGATGAAAGGAATATTTTCAATTTTATTTGAAATTTATCTAATGGCAGGATTTTTTAAATTATTGATTGTTTACTGATAATTATACATAATTTATTATCAATACGAAAAACATAAAAATAATTACAAATCTTCATCTTTTATTAAAAATGATTTTGAGAATGGAAAAAAAGCGTAAGTCCCTGAACATACGCACTTTTTTTTTTTCTTTAAGCCTTAAAATTAGATGCAAAGCCCGAAAATTTATAAATTCGCACTCACGCCCTTTTTCTTTTAGAAAAAAAAAATTCCTAAAAATGGCACTTACGCCCTTCTTCCATTAATGTGACGATATAAATAATAAAATTTATAATAATAATATTCGAAATATAAATACTAATAATTATTATTAACTAATAATATTTATATTCGAATATTATTGTCAGTATTATTATTATTATTATTATTATTATTATTATTATTATTATTATTATTATTAATATTCAGCGTGACATGAAACTACTCTGAAAGAAGTTTCACTTTCCCCGCTCGTACTCGCAACACGCTAATTTTTTTTTTTTTATAAGGCATTCGTCTATTGCATTTTTTTTTCTTGAAAAAGTGTTGAAACATAACAATTGTAATTATTTAATAACGTTTTTGATTATTTTCAAATGTCAGTTTGTAAAACTGTATAAAAAAATAATAAATAATATTGTTCAGTAATAGAAAACTTAGGAGACATGGTTGTGAGTTTTAGGAGAATCAGCTACATATATATTTAGTAACGTATAATGTATAATAATATTAAATATTATAAGAATGGGCGTCATCAGACAAAATCAAGAGATTGCTATCCAGCTGTATAACCAGTATTTCCTCTTGAGCGTTCACAGATCTTTATATTTAGATTGTTAATCATTTTTTTTTTTCGTTTTCAGATCTAACAAATTGAAACGCTTCTGGCAAAGTGTGAATGAGCCCACGCCAGTGTTGGAATACCTTTCAGCGGCACTATTATCTTCCCAATATGAGCAAGCATTAGCACGTGCTTTGGCAATTCCAGAGTGTCCAGTTGTACCATTTTTTGGTGCTTTTCTCCGTGAGTTGCGTGAGGTCATCGTTTCTGTTGCAAAGGTTAACAATAACAGTTTATTCGTATATTCAAATTAAGTTTCGTATCTATTCGTTGCACCAAAAAAAAAAATTCACTCAGCTTTTAGCAATAAAGTTACCATAGAAGCGTTGTGTCATGCAACTTGAACCATACCGCTACATTTATTAAATTTTATCATTGTTATTTCTAATAAATATCTCCTTGTTTCCAACAATAGAAAGATTGCTTTAAGGAAAAAACTATCAAATATAATTCACAACATACTTGACTTTACATCATTGGTTACAATACAAAGTTTCCTACAATTACTTTTTTCTATAATATTGGATTCGATATCAAATAAATAACGGTTTAAATCAAAATATTTAGAAAATCAAAAAAAAAATTTTTTTTGTTTCATACATCTTTCTTCTTTTTCATTTTTTAATGTCTTTTTATTGTTTATCAGTATTGTTTCTAAATATTGTTATTTTATCAAATATATCCTGTGCTAGAGAAAGATTCGAATCAAGAGATTCAGAATGAAAAGACAAAGAATAATCCCATGCACTACTATGTAGTACGTAAATGAAAATCTTAATATCTTTAACTTCTGAAAGTGGATCAAGTTATCACAGTTGATATTTATTTAAATACTAGTTAACATGACGCACCTGCGGCGCGTCTCTCTGCCTTTTTAGGTTTGAAAAAAAAAAAAAAGAGGAAAGACAGAAGTGCGTGAACCTTGCCTGCATAAGTCCTAGAAAAATTTTCTAGGATACTCATTAGAAGCATCTTAATAACTTACAACGTACGTCTTAATACTTATTAGAAGCGTCTTAATTTGTACTATTTTGTACTGTAATTGTTTTAATTTTTATCTCAAAATTAAATAGTGGAGAAAGGGTTAAAAATCTACTTTTTTTTTTAATGGCCTAGGAGGAAAAAAAAATTAATACAAACACAAAAAAATTCGTAGTAATTTGTACCACCAAGCCCGAAATTTGTACCTGAAAAATAACTACAAAAAAAATTTACTCCAAAATGTTTCTATACTGCTTAAAAAAAAAACATCAAAATATGTTGATTGTTAAAGCAGATATGCAATTGTACCATTTAGGATTAGATAATTTTTTTTTTTGTTGTTATTTTTCAGGTACAAATTATTATTCGTTTGTAGTAATTTTTTTTTTCCCCCTAATTCATCAAAAAAAAAAAAAAAAGTAGATTTTTAACCCTCTCTCCACCCTTTAATTTTAAGATACAAATTAAAACATTTACAGTACAAAATAGTACAAATTAAGACGCTTCTAAAAAGTATCCTAGAAAATTTTTTTAGAACTTATGCATGGTTAGTTTATGCACCTAAAAAAAAGACGAAAAAACAGGATAACAAGTTTATTTTATCATTAAAAAAACAGAGATAAAATGTTTGACCCCACAGCAACCGTTGCCAACCACAATATTATAAAATTAACAAAAAAAAAAAAAAAAATTTAGAAAAAACAGACGAAGAGACAGAATAAAAAATTTATTTTATTAATTAAAATAAAGAGAGAGAAAAAAAGAATATCAATCTAGGGAAACAAAACGGCCATTCACAGAAGAAAGAACCGCCGTTACTTTTCTTCTTTTTATAATAGGAGAATATATGAATTTAGTTTTAACACTTCTTATTTTATATTTGTATGATAAGCGATAAAAAAATCGTAATTAAAACAGCATGGCAGAAGAATTTTGGAAAGCTATACTCTTATATACATTTTTATTAAAATCTGTCATAAGATTTTCGGCTTGGTCGTAAAGAGAAACCAGAAAGAGCCGGGTACAAATTCCTATGAACAAATTTATTTTTTCATTTTTTTATTCATTAAAATTTTAGATTATTCTTTAATAATATTAATTTATAGAGAGGTGGGGGGGGGGGGGGTCGATAAAAATTTATAAAATTTTCATAAATGTTTACAATATTTTCATAAAAGTTTTATAAAAAATTCTTAACAAGTCTGATTGTTGTTTTGAAAAACTTTCAATAAAAAATTTAAAAAATTAAGTTAAAAAAAACAAGTTGATTTTGTTTCATTTGCTGAATACTCTGTTGAACCGTTACGAATTCACTTAATAATGGATACATTTGTATTGAACGAAAAAATGACTTGACAAAAAATTGTTATCAGTTATAATAAAAAGTAATAAAATTGGACAGGGTTCACCACTTTTTTATTAAAAACAAGTACATTATAGATAACCTACGTTGCACATCAATTTTTGAAGACAATAAAAGAATTAAGTTTGGCAATTGCTGAATTCGTTCCGACTTCCCTGAAATGCCCGGATTAATTTTGGAGGGTGGGGCCTGTTCATCCGAGTTCGGGGAATATCCGAATTCAGTGCCGTGGCCCCCGCGGTAAGGGACGTGACTTATCGTCCATACTGGTCTCCATGACCGTCCGTTGTCATTTTTATTTTTCGACTAGTTTCGTCTAGTTTTGCCATGTTAAAAACAATGGACTTAGAAAAAAAAAATTAAATTTTACAAAAAAAACTAAGTCCCTTAAAAAAAAAAAAATTTAGATATCTGGATTATTTTACTTAGCTAGATTTTTCACTTAGCTGTAATTGTAGCCACACAATCATTATCTGCATTATTTTACTTAGCAAGATTATTTACTTAGCTTCCATTATAGCCACACAATCGATATCTACATTATTTTACTTAGCTAGATTTTTTACTTAGCTGTAATTGTAACCACACAATCAATATCTACATTATTTTACTTAGCTAGATTTTTCACTTAGCTAGATTTTTTACTTAGCTTCAATTATAGCCACACAATCAATATCTATATTATTTTACTTAGCTAGATTTTTTACTTAGCTTCAATTACAGCCACACAATCAATATCTACATCATTTTACTTAGCTAGATTTTTCACTTATCTAGATTTTTTACTTAGCTGTAATTGTAGCCACACAATCAATATCTACATCATTTTACTTAGCTAGATTTTTTACTTCCCTACATCTAAGGCTAAGCTGAGTTCCTTTTTTTTCTAAGTACATTATTTATAACCTGGCAAAACTAGACGAAACTAGTCAAAAAATAAAAATGACAACGGACGGTCATGGAGACCAGTATGGACGATAAGTCACGTCCCTCGCCACGGGGGCCACGGCACTGAATTCGGGTGCGTCCCAAGTTCGTTCGCAAAAAAAAATCCGAGTTCGTTCCAATCGTTTCCCCCCTACTTTGCCACAATTTAGTTTTTTTTGGCATTACTTAGATGTTATCTTTTCCTTAGCTAAATTTTCTACTTAGCTAGATTCTTCACTTAGCTATAATTATAGGCGAACAAGCAATATCTACATAATTTTACCAGCTTAATTTTTCCTTTAGCTACATCTTTTCCTTAGCTAGATTTTTCCCTTAGTTAGATTTCTTACTTAGCTAAATTTTTTACTTAGCTACATCTTTTCCTTAGCTTCAATTATAGGCAAACACACAATATCCACATAATTTTTCCACCAGCTACATCTTTTTCCTTAGCTAGATTTTTTAGATTTATGATTTTAGATAGTCATATAAGCCTGGAGAAAATGTGAAGAAAAATATAAAAGGAAGGGGTACTCAAAACTAAAATAGGGGAATTTGCGATAGGAACGAACTCGGATTTTTTTTTTGCCTTAATCCGGCTTGGGAACGAACTCGGTACCAGCCTTAAGTTCAGAATATTGTAAATTATGTTAAGGAGTATTATTCTTGGAGAAAAATTGCTGTTAGTGAATACAAGAAAGTATTCAATTGAAATAATAATCGAAGTGTTTTAGACCAAGAGCAGTATAGTTTGCGTTGTTTTCTTTGACGCTTTTATCGTTTGTATCAGAATAAAATTATCGAGTTTTTCAAAGATCAATTCTTATTTTCCTACATGACATTCAGTGAATTTTCTTCTATTTCTTAGGAGGAAATTTTCTCCAAATACATTATTTGAAAGAAAAACAAGAAAATTCTCAAACGATATTCTGCTTGTTTTATTCAGATAATGTTTTATCTGAACGATAGCTGGCTTGCTTCAAAAAAAAAACTTTACACGTAAATTACACTACTCCCCGACACAAACTCTATCATGATTGTTATAATAAAGTAGCTCCTTCTAACGACGGATAGATTTCTTTTATAGGAATGCAACTTTTACTCGAGAAAAAATTAGGTAAAAAGTACCGAGAATTCTTTTTAAATTTTTTGGTTTGGTTCAGTCCGGTTTGGTCGGTCTAAAAGGTCCATTGTGTCAAACAGCTGTTCATAAGGAGACACTTGTTTATTTACAATAATTTACAATGACAAACAAAATTGTTAATTGATGTTTATTTATTCACAGTATTACGGACTGTTCAGGTAATATAAAAATAAATGTACCATAGACTCCATGAAATAAATTAATAACTTTCACTGTAATGCCATTTTCCACAGCTGGTTGACACATGGACGGTCTGGACGAGACAGCCTAATTTTTTTTTTTTTTTTTTGTTTTTCAGAAAAACATTGATAGGATTTAATGATGGCGATATCATATACATTTTTGTTAAACTTATAGATGAACCTAACTGTCTCGAGCGAGCATAAAACCGGGGTCTAAGCAAATAGATGGCAGCCGCGCTAATCAATGTGACTTTGAATTTTACTTCCTGTAAGAAATATACGTTGAGAACTTGTGAATACAACCAATGAAATACATAAATAGCAAATTAATTTTTGCACGTAAAATTTCGTGCCACATTGGTTAGTGCATCTGCCTTCTATTCGATAGACACCGGTTTAATTATCTTTCAAACTATTCAAGTTTATTATATATGCTTGAATATAAAAAAAAAATTACATCCTCCCGTTCAAACTAAGTAGTTAATTTTTTCGATATTGAGGGATTACCTCGGCCAAATTTTGGGGTATAGGAAAGGGGATAAAGCCTATGTTTAAGACATTGGTCCGAGAGCCATTGCCAACCTCAAAAAGATAAATTTTTTATTTTTTGAAATAACTATTGTATAATAACCTAATATTATTAATCCCTGAAATATAATTGATCAACTGTTTATTCTTTTAAACATTTATTTAATAGTTTAAAAAAAATGTGTAAATCGTGAAACACCGCAAAAAAAAAAAAAAAACAGTTGGTTGTACTGAGAGTGCGGTTGGGTTAGTGTATGATATAGCTGCTGTGGCAGTATGTGTGTATCAATGTGGGATTTATTACTGACGTTTTTAAACCTACAAGCCACAACATGGCGATTGGCGAATCACTATTCGGTGTTGCCAAGCGTACATTAGAATATAGTAGACGTCATATATACTGCTCGATTAGATGAATTTTTTCATACTTTAATTATTAATTATAAAAAAACTAAGCTCCAAACCTCTTTAATTTTTTTTCCATACGTTTTGTTTTGTCTCACTTTATAACCCACTAGTTTTTTTTTCACGATGTCATTATTTCTATTAAAGATATCGGTATTTCAATGGACTTTTTTTTGACAAAAATCGTATTCTCCATAAAAGCCCATGTTAAAAGTTGTCAACTTTGAAAATTAATGAAAAAATAACGAGCTTCCAAACAATTACCAAAAAATTACATAAAATGTATCAGTATTTCAAGAATCTATTATAAAAATTTCAAAGCATTCTTGTTATTAGTGACTGGCCGAGGTAATCCCTTAACAAACAACCATTTGTAACATAAGAAGTGATTGATCCCGGCACATGGTTGATACGTTTTTCTGATTCAGCATACTATAAAAATCGATTAAGCCTGTACTTGATCTAGAGTAAGACCAAGCATAATTTTAGAAGTTTATTTTTGAAAAGAAACTCTCTAGTCGTTTCAAACAAAAAGCTAGTTTATTATAACGGTCATCATAGTTTTTGTGTCGAGTTTTAGAAGTTTTTAACTTGAAGCATACCGGCTATCGTTTGAAACGAGACTATGTAAAAAAATTAACAAAATATTGGTCGATCCAAGCATTTCTTTTTTCTTATTACAAACCAATTATTGTCTCTAATATACCATTTATTTCTTCTTTCAAAGAATATTTTCCTGAGAAGTTTTCTTCTAACAAGATAGATGGTTCTTCTCATTTTTATCTATAAAAATTATGTCAAGTACTGCACAGTAATTTTAATGTGTTACTTTATCTTAGCAAATTTTTCTTCAAATCAAAAGACAAAATAGCTTCAAGTTTATCACAAGTTTTCTTAAGTTAATTCTATATTTTTTCAAAAAAAAAATAGTACACGGAGAAAAATTTTCAGCAAATTTTGCTATGGCGCCATATCATTGAGGGTCTATCTTCTGACTATTAAAATATTTACTATCATGTTAACAAAAGAAAACAATTTTTGCTTTGAAAAATTGAAATGTACCATAGCAATTTATATCATGTTTTTTTTTTTGCTATGTTCAGAAAAAAAATTACAACGCATTAAGAAATTTTTACCGAGGCCAAATTTATAAGTTAAAATAATCTAGCCTAAAAATTACATTGTACCATAGCAAAATATATTTATTTTTTTTTTTGCTTTGTTGCTGTGGACAAAATTAAAATGATCCTCTGAAAATTTACAATGTGCCATAGTAAAAATTTAATTCTCTTAGAAATCCTATAGGTGTCACTGATAAATACAAAGCAACATGGTTAAAATTACAATGGGCCATAGCAAAAGCAATGACAGACTCAGAAATGTCAACCACCCCCACTTTTTAGCCGACTGCGCAGGCGTGTCTTTGCTTATGTTTAAGTTGTTAATGAAAAACAAACAAATGTTAGCTTTTGTAAATGTTGTTGTGGCGCAGCGGATAACGCGTAGGAATTCTGTTCGTTTAGGTTAATAAATTAAAAAAATAAAATAAAATAAAAAGAAATAAAAAAAAACAAATAAATAATTATAGATATTGACAATAAAAAAAAAAATTTTTATAATATTTTCAATAAATGGAATAAATTTTGCGTTTGACCATAACAAAAATTACTATGGTACACAAAAAAAAAAAATAGCCACGCCCACACGATATTTTGCTATGGCCCATATGAAAATATCATGAAACCGATAGATGGCGCAGCTCAGCTATGGGCCATTGTAAAATTTGCTATGTTTTTTTGGTAAAAAAAAATAAAAAATTCTCTCCGTGTATATTTCGTTACAAGTGCCTACTCAGAGAGTGTGCTCTCAACTCATTTGGAGGGGCAAGCACGAGCCTTGGCGAGTGTTTCCCCTCCAAATGAGTTGTGAGCGGGCTCTCTGATTGGGCACATGTAACGAACTATATTTTATGTTACTAGGAACAGTGGTAATAATGTGTGAATTTCCAAAAAGCGCACTACCCCTCTTACGCTTAGGAAATTCACACATTATTCCCACTGCCCTTGTAACATGAAATATAATTTGATACACGTGCCCACGCGGAGAATGTGCTCATAACGAATGTGGAGGGTTAAGCACGAGACTTGGCGAGTGTTTCCCCTCCACATGAGTTGAGAGCGGGCACTATAATTAGGCACATGTATCAAAATATATTACTCTAGTACTGTGCTATAATTTTTTAGTGAGATGCTAGATTGAATGCACGGGACTGCACTGTAAAAAAAAATTTTTTATTTACGAGTTTCGCAATTTTCCAGACAATTTGTACGAATTCTAATTTTTATTCACCAAAATCATTTTCAAATTTTACATAACAACCCGCCTAGATATCCTTCCAACACAGCATTCGGACCTGATCTGGTTTTCGTTGGGTAGACAAAAATTGAGTAACTGCATTGGGCCCCAATCGGGTTTTCGTTGGGTGGAATTTTTCAGAAAAATGCACAAATATGTCGTCATGTCTTGAAACGAAAAACATGACGTTACGTGACGTGAGTCATTTAAAGTACACGTTTATGCAGTCATATGAAGTCAAAATAAAGTCATATGAAGACACATAAACAAGCATATGACTTCATATGACTGCATAAACGTATACAGGAAATATCTCTACTTCACGTAACGTCATATTTTTTGTTTCAAAACATGAGGTCATATATCTATCGCGAAATAATAAAGAATAATAAAAAAATATATATATAATATAAAATTTATGCATATGATTATTATAAATTATATTATATTTATTTATATCATTTATAAATCATAAAAAACTTTATGAAAAAGAAGAGTAATAATAATATTTGGGAGTTGGTCAACAATCCTTGCCCTAATTCGGTACCCAATGAAGGCCATATGCCCTACACTTATGAGTTAGGTCACCATTGGGTAGAGTTGTTAGTACCCAATCCCAATTAGGGAGCAACCAAATTGTACCTCAATAAGGCCCCTAGAAAAATTTCTATTCGAGTATTTGTGATTTACTAAATACATTGGAATAACTCTAAGGGGGCTTAAATCTACATGTCTAACTATCTGCTCGATTACTAAACTCAATGCTCTACCGCTGCACTATTAGGGTCACTTGTAATTTAAATTAGAAACATTCCTAATGTAAATTTACGTTAAAATTCAAGTTTTTGTACTGTAAATTTACAGGACATTCTAGTTTACAGCGCAAAAAATAAAATTTTACATGAAAAAACTTGAAATTTAATGCATGATGAACTCGAGACATGCTTGAAATTTAAGTTCATATTTAACAGCGTACTATCAAGATTATTCGTTCTTTTCGAAAAGTTTTCTTAATATAGTCGGTTTTCTATACGAGTTAAATTTTATTACCATACAAAAAAGTAAATTTTTTTTCTAAGGCACTCAGTTGTATCAGTAGATAACGACATTGATTACGCTTCAATTTCTACTTACTACTCCAGTCTGATACAGAATTCAGTGCAGTATACATGCATGGTGACTGCCTATATATAGCCTCTTTTCATTTCAACTCGTATGCACTCTACTGATTAAATTCCTGATAGCCTGATCAAAACTAAAAGGGGCATAGTTAGAGAAATAGTAGGCCTTAATTCTCAGTTAGGGTGTTTCGTGGACACAGTATGTAGTTTCTCATTTGCCTATTCTGAAATATCTGATTTTCCGTTGCACTGGAAAAAAGTTCTCGCTGCAGGCTCGGTCTATTGTACCGGTAATGGTAGACAGCTACAGTAGCAGGATGTCCATGTAAATCCGCAGTAAGCACCCGTATATTCTCGGTAAACTGTACTGCTAATTCAGCAGTACAAAGCACTGCTGTGGCAGCTGAATGCGCGGTCATATACGGTTCACGACTTTGACATTACTTATAGGTTCCCGAGCTAAAAAATCTCAGTCTTAAAAATGCCGAAGTCTTAAAACAGTCTTTATTTGTCCAACTAGGAAGACTTCGGAAGACTTCCAATTTAAGACCTCAGGCTTACGAAGTCTTCCATTTAAAGACTTCGTAAGCCTGAGGTCTTTCAGAGGAAGTCTTCCATTTCGAGACCGTAGGCTTCCGAAGTCTTCCATTTTTTTATTTTTTTTTATTTTGAGCCGTAAAAAAGGAAAAAATAAAAACCTACGAAGGAACGATCATAGGTCTCCGGTGTGAAAGTCGGATAGGCTGACTACTTTTTTTTTTTTTTTTTTTTTTTTTTTATAAGTTTTTTTTTATTTAATAATTTTTTCAAACTGTTTACAAGTGTTTCTGTGTAATGTGTATTGAAAAAGTAAAACTTAAAATAAAAAGTATGCAAGTATGTGTGGGTTAGATAGTATTGTTATCTTGTGATTACTTATTACTATTAATTTATGGTTTTAATTGTTTTTTTTATTATTTTATCTGAGTTGTTTTTCCTGTGAAATTACTACTCAGCCATTTGTTCAATTGATATTGATAGAGATTATTTACCTTATGAACTTTTACTTCTAAATTTTGTTATTTGAATCAATTTTATATTATAAATATCTGAATAAATATTTAAAGTAAAATTTAGTTTAGATCTATTAAAATTAGAAGAACTTGATTTTTTTTTCTTAAAAAAAATATATAAATTTTAAAAAATTATGTAATAAAATAAATTAGGTGATAAGAGCAATATGTTAATACGAATTAGCGAGATATAGTCGTTTTTATAGATATAAATTAATTAGAAACTTAATAACTTTATAACGGGTAGTTTGAAATTTTTCTAAGTTCCTTAATTTTTGTTAAAATAAATTTACAAGTCTTTAATTTCAAGAGCGCAGGCTTTTGAAGTCGTTTTTCTTTAAAATTTATTTTATTTTAATTTAATTTGAGGGTGGACCCGAAAATAAATCCCGCTGTGATATGAAAAAATTTTAGAAAGGCTGATACCGAACTCAGGCTCGAGCACCCCATGGTGCCCCCCGTGGCGGCTTATTGCAGATTATGGCCATTATGACCATCCGTATTTTTATTTTTTTTTGACTCGTTTCGTCTAGTTTTGCCAAAATCAAAATAAGGGACTTATATTTAAACTAAGTTTTTTTTCGTAAAATTTTTTTTTTCCAAGTTTTTTGAAGTAAAAAATCTAGTTAAGGGAAATAATGTAGATATTGATTGTTTGGCTATAATTAAAGCTAAGTAAAAAATCTAGCTAAGTGAAAAATAGAGCTAAGTAAAATAATGTAGATATTGGTTGTGTGGCTACAATTACAGCTAAGTAAAAAATCTAGCTGAGTAAAATGATGTAGATATTGATTGTTTGACTATGATTAAAGCTAAGTGAAAAATCTAGCTAAGTAAAATAATGTAGATATTGATTGCGTGGCTACAATTACAGGTAAATAAAATAATGTAGATATTGATTGTGTGGCTACAATTACAGCTAAGTAAAAAATCTTGCTAAGTAAAATAATGCAGATAATGATTGTGTGGCTCTAATTACAGCTAAGTGAAAAATTTAGCTAAGTAAAAAATCTAGCTAAGTAAAAAATTTTGCTGGTAAAATAATGTAGATATCTAAGTTAAAATTAAATTTAAAAAAAAAAAAAAACTTAGATATCTACATTATTTTACCAGCAAAATTTTTTACTTAGCTAGATTTTTTACTTAGCTGTAATTGTAGCCACACAATCATTATCTGCATTACTTTACTTAGCAAGATTTTTTACTTAGCTGTAATTGTAGCCACACAACCAATATCTACATTATTTTACTTAGCTAGATTTTTTACTTAGCTTTAATTATAGCCAAACAATCAATATCTACATTATTTTACTTAGCTAGATATTTTACTCAGCTAGATTTTTTACTTAGCTGTAATTGTTGTAATTGACTTCCGAAGTCTTCCAAAAGCGTTAACGCTTGATTTGGAAGACTACGGCAGCTTTGAAAATTATCAAAAAAAATTGTAATTTTATGTGGAAGACTTCGGAAGACTAATAAAGTGCGTTTTAAGACTTGGAAGACAGTTTAAGTTCAATAAAGCGCGTTTTAGGACTTGGAAGACCTCGGAAGACTGAGATTTTTTAGTTAGGGTTAGGATTAAAATTTAGCATTTTTTTAAATGTTCAATCAAACATTTCTCTTGATGTTAAATTAAAAAAAATTTTTTTCACGTTAAAAATTAAATTTTTTACATTTTTAATTTATCGTGTGATATTATTTTCATGTTATCATTATAGTTAATGCAATTTCATAATTTTTCCAATTTCTTTATATATATTTTTTCTATAATATACAAGAGTTTAAAATCAATAATAATAATAATAATAATATCTCATCATATTTGTTAATAATTAATATTAATAATATACATATATACATCATTTAATTTATCAAACGAGTCTTTACGTGTCATACAGCTATTCGTTGTACTTCTAATACGTCTGAACTCATCGACTTTAAAATGCCTGCAGCAGCAGTGCTGTACTGCTGTGAGAGCAGTACAGAAATTCCAAGTTGGGAGTACTGCTCTCACAGCAGTACAACGCTTCGCAGTCTACTCTACTGCTACGGCAGCAGGAACGTACCGTGCCTGCAGTGGAAACTTTTTTTCAGTGTATGTGTGTACGACCAACTCAGGTACTTACTATCTAAACAAACGTACCGACCCACACGGAAAAAAATATATAATTTATATATAATATTATATATAATAATCATATATAATAATTATATATAACAATTATAAATATTTTATATATAAAATTGGGCGAAATCGTGTATATAAATTTCATATATTTTATTCATGAAATTTATGGTAAACGATTATATATAATAGTATTAATATCAAGAGGCACGGCAGTGCTTCGCGTCAAGTATGAGAAAAAAAAAAGTGGGGAAACGTAAAAACACCACCGTCCCTATACTACACGACACAAAGCTAACCACTTCTCGCTCCAATTCTTCACGAATTTATTAAAGTATGATCTCGTAGAGATGAAAAAATTCTTCTTTGTATTGATCCTATAAAACAATATCAAGCTTTTTTTAAAAAAAAAAATCAAAATTTTTCGATGAATACTTTATTTTTAACAATCACTTCAATTTTTCACGATTGCGTTTTTCTTAAAATGCCTTTGGAGTCAAAAGCAATTGCAACCTTATAAAACGAAATATCATATTTAAGATCTTTAGAGTCCAGAGCAATCTTGCAACATTATGAAAACAAAATTGAGCAAGAATAGTAGGTGGTGTGAAAAAACCTTCATATTTACTTCAGTATTCAATAACGCATTGATGGCGCGAATTTAAGCTATGTTTTCAAGTCACATGTTGTTGTTGTTGGTTATTTTCTTTCAATCAAGTTTAATAAGTTTTTTTTTTTCATTATTTTTTTTATTTACATACAGACTGTCCCATTTTAATTGGATAATTGATTTTTCTTGAAAAATATAGCTCAAATTGAAAAATGGTTTAAGTAAAAGTTGTAGGGTTAGGAGGGAGACCTAGAAAAAAAAAAAAATAATTCAAAAAATTCAAAATAGCGGAGTTACAGGTATGAACATAGTTTTTTTATATGGATACTGTATTTTTTTTTTGCACCAAAATGTTTCTTACATCAAAACTAACACTTTTTATTTAAAAATTTTTTCGATAAAATCACTGTTTTTTCGGCCCGATTTTATCTATTGATGGATTTTCCTCAAAAAAAATGGCTTTGATTTAAAAATGGTATTTGGAAAAGTTGTAGCGTTTAGGCAGACAAACACGAAAAAAAAAAAAAATTCGGTAAAAAATTCAAAATGGCGGAGTGAGAAGCATGGATAAGAAAATGGACTTAGCCAAAAAATTTTATTTAGAAAAAGTGTTAATCTTGATGCAAACAATTTTTTCATTTTGAACTTTTTAAAAATTTTTTTTTCCTTTTCGTGTTTGTCTTTCTGAACGCTACAACTTTTCTAAATATCATTCTTAAATTTGAGCCATATTTTTTGAGGAAAATCCATCAGCAAACAAAATTGGGCCGAAAAAAAAATGATTTTATTGAAAAACTTTTCAAGTAAAAAGTGTTAGTTTTGATGTAAGAAAAATTTTGGTACCAAAAAAAAATATAGTATCCATTTGAAAAAACTTTGTTCATACCTGAAACTCCGCCATTTTGAATTTTTTTTTTCCAAGTCCCCCGCTAAACTCTTCAACTTTTAATCGAATCATTTTTTTAATTCGAGCCATATTTTTTCGAGAAAAATCCATTATCCAATTAAAATGGGACAGTCTGTATAATGCAAAAAAAAAAACTCATTGAACTTGATGGAAAAAAAAAATAAACAAAAACAACATTGACTTTGTGCATTCGCCTTACTAGTTCCGTTACTGGTGATAAAATGCACTGGCTTGCTCCATTGCGTGAGCTTCAACTGCTCCCTATGCTAAACTACTTCGTCAGCGTATATAAAAAAAATATATTATTATTAAAACTTTACAAAAAGATGTGATATCATAACAAGAAAAAAAACCTAGTTTTTTTTACAAAAATAAGCGTCAAGTATTTGAAATCGTTTCGTATATTATATTTTTTAATACGAAAAAACGTCGTTCCAAAAAAAAAGTCAAGAATTGAATATATTTTTAATGCATATAATTAAGTCTTAGCTCTTGACAAAATTTCAAACTTGACCCCACTTTTTTTTTCTAATACTAATATCATATTTTTATAATATATATATTGAAACAGGTGAAGTCAAGTTCAAAATTTTGTCAACAGTTAAGACTGAATTATATGCATTCAAAATATTGTAATTCTTGACTTTTTTCTGGTACCACCTCTTTTTGTATTATAAAAAAGAGAATAGCTAAACGATTTCGAATACTCGACGCTTCTTTTTGTAAAAAAGAACTAGGTTTTTTCACAGGAGAGTTGAAGTGTCAGCTTGTTGTAATACCATGGCAACATGGTGAAATATAGTTAAAAAAAAAGACGATCTGAACCTCGTACATGGAAAAAATGGCCTCAAAAAATGGCCTTATTTTTTTTGGCCTCTTAAAAATGGCCCTTTAAAATGGCCTTATATTTTTGGCCTCTTAAAAAATGGCCAAAAGAGGCCAAAAACATAAGGCCATTTTTTATAGCCATTTTTAAGAAGCCAAAAAAAAAAAAAGGCTATTTTTTAAGGCCATTTTTAAGAGGCCAAAAATATAAGGCCATTTTAAAGGGCCATTTTTAAGAGGCCAAAAAAAATAAGGCCATTTTTTGAGGCCTTTTTTTCCATGTACGAGGTTCAGATCGTCTTTTTTTTTAACTATATTTCACCATGTTGCCATGGTATTTACGGCAAGCTGAAATAACAGACGAACTTCCCGGCTCTGGTTATGATATATCTTTTCTATAAATTTTATAAAAATTTTTATCACATTTTTTCCCCCTCCCTTCCCCCCACTCCCATGAATTGATTTTTTTTAAAATTTTCTGAAATATTATTAAAAACCAATCGAAAATAAATCTTTTATCGGGACTCGATCCCGGGTCCTTCTGGTAGGGAGGCACGTACTTCGCCTCGAAGCCACAAATCTTGTCGGTGATTTGTATACAAATATACATAAGAATATAACTTTTCTTAATTATTTTACTTTGCGGTTTTAATACCGATTCTATCTTTCTTTTTCATAAAAATATAAACGACGAGATGTTAAAATTGAAATTTTATATATTTGAATAAAAGTCAATAATAGAATTGTAAGTAAAACCGCAAAGTAAAAGAATCGAGAAAAGTCATATTCTTATGTTTATTTTTATACAAATCTACCATAAGATTTGTGGCTTCGAGGCGAAGTACTTGCCTCCCTACCAGAAGGACTCGGAATCGAGTCCCGATGAAAGATTTATTTTTGATTGGTTTTTAATAATATTTCAGAAAATTAAAAAAAAAATCAATTCATGAGAGTGGAAAGAGGGGGAGGGGGATGTGATAAAATTTTTTATAAAATTTATATAAAAAATATATATAATTTAAAAAAAACTGTTATATATAATCGTTATATATAAAAATTTATATAATTTATGTACACGATTTCACCCAATTTTATATATAAAATATATATAATTATCATATCTAATTATATACATAAATTATATATTTTTTTTCCGTGTGGGGAGCTATAGGACCATAATTCTATCATCATAGAATTGCTCTCCATCAATTGGAACACTGAAAAGAAAAAATCATTTCTTCGCTGACTATTAGGTCAGGGGTTTCTATCGGCCTCCAGCGGTTAAAACAGTTGTAGGCCGGCGGAAACTACTTGCTCTCATAGTCAATAATCAACGCTGAAGAGGTCAAAAACTCGTACAAGCCATTGTCAATTATTTTATTACTACGATGAATTATACAGTACCTTGTCAACATATACCAATAAAACAATATCATGTAACTCAAATGACCGAAAAATATATTATAATATGATATTATAATTCATTTTTATAATATATTATTAACTCAATATAAATTTAATGCATTTTGAAAGATTATAAGTGTGAAAAGATACAATTTAATACCTGTTTTTTTAACACATGAACTTAAGTTTGATATTGAATATAATATAACAAATAACAAAACCTCAAAAAATACTTTATCGATTATGTAAAAATGATAATGGAAAAATTGAATTCATCTTTTAAAATTTAAATAGCCTTTGCGAGAATCCGAGGAGACACAACAAACTTGTCAAGGAGACGCTCTAAATCTGGATTACGTGACTTCCTCATCATTTTTGAGCACCATCGTTGATAATACGAGTGTACCAACTGGTTGGATTTTGACTCATAATGATAATTATAGTGGTAGTGACGCTAGTGTTACGGAAAAAAATACAAAGAAATGTAGAAGTATGAATGATGCGAGCACAATTCTTGACAAGGTAGCCATTTTTCATCGTCATCGTCATGCACGCGCACGTGATGTAACGACTGGATTATTACAGAGTACACTTGTTGTTCATACAACAAACTATGAACCTACATATATGAGCAAGGAATGCGATGATAATGATTATCATCTCGATCTAGACTCATATAAGCCAGTTCAACCTCTTGCTGCCGATCATGGTGTTGCACTTTTTCCAGTTACTGCTCCAAATCATGGAATGGATTTACATCTCTTACAGGTATATTTTATAGATTTCTATTAGCGTGATCTTAAAAATGAGGAAGCATATATATATATATATATATATATATGGCATTCTTAACCAAGTCAGGAGGTTTGCGACCTGACCCTCAGCGATTTTGCTCAATTTTTGATATGTTGTAGATTTTAGCCTTAAAAAAAACCCGTATTTTTTTTTTTTTTTCTCCGATTTTTGAGGGCGCCACCATCGAATTTCAAGATATCAAAAATAGTACTTTTTTTTTTTTGCCGAATTTTTGATCATCAATTCGAGGACGCAAAACAAGTATTTAAGGCCTTTCAATAAAGTGGGCACTCAATGGGAAGTAATTTTTTTTTATTTTTGAAATTTCAATTTCAAACCAAAATTAAATAGGCAAATAATCATAGAATAATTAAAACAAATCAACTTGGTATTTCACGTTAATATTGAAAAATCCTCTTATTTTGTTATTCCCTACAGGGTAACGGGTTAGGAGGGAATGTGTATGATTGTAGATGTACCTTGATGTAAGAATAATCCGAAACAATTGTTGTTGAGAGCGTGTCAATCTGGATAGTCGCCTGTTGATGTTGGTAGTCTCGAATAATCCAAACGGTAAAATAAACTCGAAGCACATAAACAACACCCCGGAAAAATGTCACAGTCAATTATTTTATAGTATTAGGAACAGTCAATTGATAAAGGAAAAACAATAATTTTATCACACAGATTATTTACTTTTAATTCACTTTTAAAATTTTATTTATTAGAAACGTAAAAGTTCAATTGATTTTATTATTTATTTAATTGAATTTGATTTATAAAATTTTAAATTTAATAATCAATTTAGATATTGTCCAAACAAAAGTTGTCGCAAGAGTGAAGCTCCTTAAATTATAAAATAATAATTCCCATAAAAATTGAATTAAAAAGTAGGGATGATTAGAAGTGAAAACATCTTGACCAAATATAATTTACCTGTCCCACGATAGTCAGCGTTTTATCATTTGTTCAAACATTTTACTTATAACAATTTAGTAAATTTAACGAATGTAAAATATCGAGTTGCAAAGGTGACTTTAAATTATGGTTTGCAAAAATAATTTAAAATAAAAAAACATAATATTGTGAGAGAAAAGGTAAAATGTTGATTTTGCTGAAATAAATAAAAATAATTTAAAAAATAATAAGGAAAAATTTTATTTGCTTACTCGGTATTTTATATGCCCTTGAATTCACTAAATATTTAATTAATTTATTTTTTATTAATAATATTGATACCAAGACGTAACAAAATGAAATTTACTCCTATGAAATGTTCAATTTCTCTTTAGTTTTTGAGAAAAACTATATAGTTTGTTTTTTTACTTTCGATGTGTTATGTGGTTTTTCGAAAAAACTAAAAAGAAATTGAAAATTTCATAAGAGTAAATTTCGTTTTGTTTTTTTTTTTACATCTAAAAAAAAAATGAAAAAAAAAATGTGTGTGTTAGCAGTACGCGCGAGGGAAGTGAAACTTCTTTCGCAGTCTGTCAAGATATTTGTAACGACTTTAATAATATGAACAATCAATTAATTAGTGATGATATTATTAATATTGATAAAGTTCATAGTATAAATGATATCAATATGATATTTATAATAATAATATCAATCATATCGTTAATATTCAAAATATAAATATTGATAATATTATCAATATTATATCGTTATTGATATTGTTATTATTATTAATACCATTGGTATTATAAATTTTTGATATTATTAAAATTATTATCAATATTATTATTATTTATACAATGAATATATATAAATAATAATAATAATAACAACAATTCAAATAATATTATAAATTATTAACAATATTATTGATATTAATAACAATATCTATAATAATAATATCCGAAATATAAGTACTAATAATTACTAATATTTATATTTGAATATTAATCACAGTACTATTATTATTCTTATTATTATTATTATTAATATTATATCGATATTAATAATATTAATATCAATGATTTTATTATTATTGAAATTATTATTGTTATTATTATGGATACTATGAATGAATATATATATTAATAGTATTATTAATAACAATCACTTCAATAATATTATCCAGAATAATAATGACAATAATAATTTTGATAACATTATAAATTAGAAATAATATCAATATATATTAGTCATAATATAAATGATATTAATAATAACATTTATAATTATTAATATTTATACTTGAATATTAATGTCAGTATTGATCTTATCATTATCAATATTATATCAATATTATTATTATTATCATTAATATGATTTATACCATTGATATTATTACTAATATTATATTGATATTATTATCGATGATATTATTGAAATTATTGTTATTTTCATTTATACTATGGTTATAGATATTAATAATATTATTATAAATAATAATAATATCAATTTAATATTAGTAATAATATCAATGGTATTCATCATATTCATAATAATTATATCGATATTAAGAATAAAATAATAATTATAATAATTATATTAATAATATTAATATACTAATAATAATTTTCAATCGAGTATATTCATTTATAATTTTTTGATTCATCATTTTTATAAACGCTGCAAACAAAACCGATCAGCTACACTATTGGCAACGCGCACACACACACACACACACACACACACACACACACACACATACACACACACATTTATTCGAAACCTATCTTCTTTCTCGCTCGTAGCCACTTACTCACTCACTATTAGTTATATGTTTCAACGCTTGCTCGGTCTGAGCGTTCGCTTGTTCTGAGCGTTCGCTTGTTCCGAGCGTTCACTTGCTCCGAGCGTTTGCTCGCTTCGAGCGTTACATGGCCGACACACTATTTTTTTTTTCACTACCCTGCGTAAAGAAGTTTCACTTCAAAAATAAAATTTAGAAAAAAATTTTTTTTTGTTTTAAAAATTGAAATTCCAAAATTCGAAAAAAACCCCGTAACTTGGCTAAGAATGACACATATATATTTCCGAATTTACGGAAGACTCAGTTCAAATATTAATGGCATTTTTTCCTGCTTATTACACACTGAAGAAAATATTATCCGTCGTCTGAAATATTACTTCTGGTCGACTCTCACGTGTAACATGCTATCATTTATAATGATTAATACCAGGTAGAAACTATAATGTTAATTTGACGTCAATCGATGTCTCTGAGGTCTAGTAGTTGACGTCAAATTGACATTATTTTCTACCTGGGATAAGTCGGTTGTTTATCAACTTAGAGAATCGAAATTACGCGTATAATAATCTTCACGATGTACCTTTCATTTGAAAAAATATCAAGACGATTGGTCTGGTAGTTCTTGAAAACATAGGTGCCAAAGCTTTTCATTCTGACATTTATAAATATGGCGTTCCTAGCCAAATCACGGAGTTTGCGGACTGACCCTCTGCGATTTCGCTTATTTTTTGATATGTTGTCGATTTTGGCCTTTAAAAAAAACCCGTATTTTTTTGTTTTTTTTTCTTCATTTTTTGGGTACGGCACCATAAAATTCCAAGATATTTGAGGAAGCCCCTTTTTTTTTTTGCTGAATTTTTTATCATAAATTCGAGAACGAGTATTTTTAGTTTCACAATCGAGTCGGCACTTATATATAATTACTTTATAAAATCCTTATATATAAATTTTATATAAAAGTGGGCAAAAAATGGTATAAAAGTTTTATATAATTTGCATAGGCCTATTAGACCAATAGACCCGGGTGTATTGTATAAATGCTTATATATACTATACATATATATATATAAATTATATATAATTGTTGTATATAACTCTTATATTATTTTCATATTTATTTTATAAAAAAAAATATACAATTTTTATAAAAAATTTTCACCGTATTTCGGATGTCAAAATGTTTGTTACAAACAATGATTGTTTGAATAATTAAATAATTGAAAAAAAAAAAAAATTAATGTTATTGTAAATACCTACACAGAATTAATGAGCTCTTTTTAGTTTTCCCTAAATCTATAAAAATGCCACTGAGCGGGGATCGAACTGGGGTCTACTGAATGACAGTCGGATAAGCTAACCATTGCGCCACGGGGTTGTATATGAGACAACAAATTCATTTCTGGTTCATATTGATTTTGAGAATGCAATGATTGAAATATTATTTTTTCATTTATATTTGATTACTTATAAAATCGTTAAGTTATTTCAGTTACTTTTTCATAATTTACTTTCAATAAAAAAAATAAGATACATAACAGAGCAGATATGGTAATAATTTTCAAGTGTAAAATATAACTAATTAAGTAAAATAACTTGACTTGATAATATTTTGATTATTGCATTTTCAAAGTTCTCATGCACCAGAAATGAATTGTTATCTCATGTACAACCCCGTGGCGAAATGGTTAGCTTATCCGACTGTCATTCGGTCGACCCCAGTTCGATCCTCACTAAGTGAAATTTCTAGATTTAGAGAAAATTAAAAAAAGCTTATTAATTCTGTCTAGTACCTTGGTAGAAATCCCGTCCCATACATAGCTAATAATTAGCTATTTTTATTAGATTCAAACTCACAGTTAGCTGATTCTTAGACTAATATTTAGACGATTTAGGGGTAAATGTAAGCGGCATCTTCCAATTAGATAGCTATCTCCATTAGACTTTTAAAAAATCATTTCTTAGCTAACAGTTAGTTCTAATATGAGCATGTAAATAGCTAAATGTTAGGGATTTACTTTTTTATTGTCGATTTTACAATCATTCTGTGTATCGAAAATACTTTAGTGTAGTTGTTTGACAGATGTGAGATTTTCTCTAATTCTTGACAAATAATGTTTTAGAAAATATGTTATAATATTACCAAAAAGAAACTTGAGTTTATGGTTTTATTTGTTATGTAATTTTCACTCGAAAATCTATGCATTAGTTGACCATGTGTGGGAATATTCGAGTTTGTTAAAAAGCTATTAAAAAGTACATAAATTAAATCGTTGTTTAAAGTATTTTAGAAAAAATATAAAACAAAATTGTTAGTCACATGTTATAAAAAACAGAGTAATTTTTAAAACTTATCAACTTATTGTATTTTGTTTAAAAAATAAAAAGAATTAAAATCTAGTCAGTCTCGGACCGACAGACAGCTGTGGTTTGACCCGGAACAATTGATATATATATATAGTATATATAAGCATTTGTACAATACACCCTATGCAAATTATATAAAACTTTTATATCATTTCTGGCCCACTTTTATATAAAATTTATATACAAGAATTTTATAAAGTGATTATATATAATTTTTATGAAAATTTCATATATTTTTTTGTGTGGGTTGTGTGAGTATACAGTAGCAGGCACGTATTACGTGTAGGAATCGCCAAGACTCACAACATCGCCATGCATTGGCCTATCAATGGCACCCAATGATTGGTAGTGAGGCATGGGCCATTCATGGTTTATCATTGGTAAACGACTGGTCCATTTTGATATTGCCGATGCATGGGTCTGATCCATAACCGAGCCTTGCCTGACTCTCAGATGGTCAATGATTGACAACCATGCATTGGCCTAGCCTTGGCTGATTCTTGGATGGCCATTGCTTGGTTGCCAAACGTTGATCAATTTCTGGCTGATACATTAATGGCCATTGCTTGGTTGCCAATCATTGACCAATCTTTGGCTGATATATTAATGGCCGATGCTTAGTTGCCGATCATCGGCCAAGCCTTTGAATCCTTAAATGGCCAGCGCATGTTTGCCATCACCGGTCCAGCTTCGCTGACTCTTGGACAGAAATTGGTCTCTTGTTGATTTCATTCAAATCAGAAATTTATTTATAAGTTTGTAATGTTTAATTATAATTTCTCTATACAATTAATAATAGTTTGTTTAAAAAAAACCAATATAAAATATATAAATAGTTTTTTTAATATCTTAATAGAATTAATTAATGGCAGGAAGCATTGGGTTATACTTGGTTCAGTCTTGGGGGACCAAATGGCCATCAATGGCCATTTGTTGGCTGATACTTGGTCAATAATCGGGCTAATCTTGGGGAACATCGTTGGGCCATTCATGGCAGCCGATATTCAATTGACGTAACGCTCCAGGCCTGGCACATCAATGGCTTATTGTGGGGTGGCAAGTGGGTCATTCTTGAAATATTGACGGGCCATCAATGGGAAAATTATTGGCCCAGTATTGGGGAAATTAAATTGGCCAATTATTGGATCTCGTTTGGCGTATTATTGGGCTGTTTATCGGGCCAATCTTGGGAAACATCATTGGGCCATTCATAGCAGCCGATATTAAATTCACGTAACGTTCCAGGCTTGGCGCATTGATGGCCCATTAATGTTTGCCAATGATTGGCGGATGTTTTGAAAGCATCATCCAACGCTTGGCCATGTTGTGTTCTCCTATACGGGAACAGGCTATTATTCAAAATAATTGACAACTTAGTTGTTTATCAAGTTAAAATATTGAATAAACGCTAAAAACCATCTTCGTGATGAGCTCTTTGATTAAAAAAAAAAATCACAATGATCGGTTTGTGAGAACACAGGTCTCGGAGGTTTTCATTTTCACATTTATATATATAGATAGATAGATGATGGCGTTTATTCATCTTATTGATAAATCGGGCTTCAAAAATTTATAGTCCCTATGATGCAATTCTCTGTACTAATAAAAAAAAAAAAATCGTTCCATTAAACGTAATAAATCGGGTTCAGTCATTATTGAAAAAATTTCCATCTTAGATTGCTTAAGATTGACAAATACGAATGAAGAATCTGGGTGCAAAATAAAATAATGGTAAAGAGAAACTTTATACAAGAAATGGGTCGTAAAATTTTAGAACATGAAAATTTTTTTCGCCACGATTGATTAAAAAAATGTAGCGAATGGAAAACGTATTATTAGAATCTAAATAGGCCAAGAAAACTGATGGAATAGTTCAACCTCATCGCAATAAGGGAAATAGTTATTTTTGGGCCTGCAATAGATCGCCACTTTAATTCGCTCTACCTGTCTCCCACTATTTCTGGAAAAGGAAAAACTAAAACTCAAATTAAACCCTAAAACAGTCGAAAAAATTGTCGTTTTTGAACCAGAAACGAGACATCTTTTCTCATCATTATTGAACATTTTTTAAACAACAATAAGTCCATGTGTGATGCCGATTAATAGACCAAAAGGATAAGATAGTAAAATTTTATACTCAACTTCAAAAACTAACGTGCATAAAAAAAAACACCTGAAACAATTACGTTACAGCACTACACATACTGAGAAGTTAAAGAAATACGAGTCGGAGCGTAGTTGTAAATCCTTGAAATATCTTCTTCTATATTTTCAAAAAATTTAAACGATAACTTTCGTCAAAAATGAGTTTCATTAACTATATTTATTTGATTTATATGTTGTCACTACCGATTATAAGAAAAATATAAGTCGGAAGAATTTGTGAAAAGATGAAATACTTACTTTGAAATACATTCTTTGTGATGGCCTTTCAAACATTAACCACATTATTAATTTATCGTGAAACAGTTTACTTGCACATGAGATATATGTAATTGTTTGAACATGACTTTTAGATATTACATCATGGAACAACACTGGTTCATTGGGATTGTGAAGGTGCTGGTAGTGTTAAAACAGCACTTGTTTATGGACGTGTTGATCGTGCATGTGGCTCATTCATATGGGAAAAACCAACTTGGAGTCCACTCAAAACAACTGGTTTTGGGACAATTCCGAACGAATATACATTGACTGTTAATGTAGAAGAAATAAAATTTCCACCTGGTCTCGTTACGAAATATTCATCTTCGCAAACGGATTGTTCATCAATTACACTTGAAGAAGGTTACCTCGATTTAAATGCAGTCAAAGAAATCAGTATTGGTTGCTGTGATAAAGAAAAAGAAACGGAACTACGTGGTATATGCAAAAAATATGGACTTGTTGGATCCGATTCATGTATTGGTCTGATGTACGGTAGCAGTCTATCTGATAATCGAATCATTTTTTTCCTTGGACCACCTACACTTAACAAGTGAGTAAAAAATATTAGGGATAACTAAAAATTTTTATTCGAATATTCACGATATTTTAATGAACCGGATGTTTTCTGTGTTCTGAAAACGTCAAGTCTGTTGAAAATATTTTTCGAAATTTCTCAACAATGTTTTCGGTTCTCTTGATTTCATAAATAACACATTTTCAAAAACTGAACGCTATTTACCTTATTGAATATTTTTTTGAATCGAAAAGCGAAAAATTTCCCCCTGAAATGACTCTTTACAAAGAATTGAGTAGAAAAATTCCAGTACGAGTCACTTGAAAAACATTACATTTTAGAGTGAACAGTCGGTGATCTCTACTGGTCACACGAAATGCATAATAGTATATTTCGTTACAAGTGCCCAGGCAGAGAGTGTGCTCACAACGAATTTGGAGGGGCAAGCACGAGCCTTGGCGAGTGTATCCCCTCCGAATGAGTTGTAAGCGGGCTCTCTGATTGGGCACATGTATCGAACTATATTTTATGTTACTAGCGACAGTGGGAACCGCTGCTTTTTACTTTCGAGTACAGGTAAAAATTTTTTTGCAGCATTTTTCCTCATAATTTTTCGAAATATAATTCTCATATTGCACTGAAAAAACGTTCCCGCTGCAGGCACGGTACGTTCCTGCTGCTGTAGCAGTAAAGTAGACTGCGAAGCGCTGTACTGCTGTGAGAGCAGTACAGAAATTCTAAGTTGGGTGTACTGCTCTCACAGCTGCAGCCGAACATTTTACTGTCGATGAATTCAGGCGTATTAGCAGTACAAAGAATAGCTTTATGACACGTAAAGACCCATTCGATAAATTAAATGATGTATATATCTATTTTATTAATATTAGATATTAATAAATATAATTATATATTACTGTTATTATTGAATATGAATTGATTTTAAAATCTTGTATATTATGAAAAAAAAAATGAATAAAGAATATGAAAAAAATATATTTTATTTGAATATAGAATTAAAAAAAAAAAAAATTACATTTTTAATTTACCGTGTAATGATAATAAATTAACTTATTGAATAACCGAAGAAGTTGCATTAACTATAATGATATAGCATAAAACCAATATTACATGGTAAATTAAAAATGTAAAAAATTTAATTTTTAACGTTGTTACGAGATGGAGTTGGCATAACCCAAATTTGTGCTACTGCATCTTTTACTGCGCACATGGATCCGATGACGCTCGAACTTGTACGAGCGCCATCGGAGTAAAATTGAGAATCTACGGAAACACCAATGCTCCGTCTCTTCGGTAACTGGCCTCGGCACATACCACTTGCAAAAAGTTAAACGCAAAGAGAGTTCAAGTTAATATTGAAATTAGAATATTAAATTTCAAATATTATATTCATAACGTGCAAAACAGTATTTATTCAATTAAAATAATATTGTCAATAATACACACAAGCAAAGTGTTAATATAAAAAACAATAATTAATATAATTCAGAGTTTCCCAATATCACCTGGTGCACATGGTGAAGCTATTGGTGAACCACATCATACATATTAATTATCAAACATCAATGAATTGTTTAATCAATAATCTTGAGAGCTGGAACAATATCAGCAACTGGTCTTTATTGCTGATTGATCAACAGCAATAAACAAACAATACAGTCAATTGGCTTTTGGGGAGCCGTGAAGGCAACCTGGTGGCATCATCGGCTTGGCGTTGCATCAGCCAACTCATATACGGCGTCACTTGGGGAATCACCAGCAACGTCATCAACAATATCAACTGGTATCTGTATGTGTGTGATTAGTATGAAAGTATGAATGTGGAATTGCGATATATCAGTGATAACATCAAAGTATACTGGTATTAAACTTGAACCTATTTTGTTTTGTGTTAATTATTATTCACCTGGCCTCATTTCAGGTGTAAATTTAATATTAGAGTGTAACTTGGTGGTAAAATTTGAATATTAAATAAAAATTCAAATAAATTTAGAACCACCGGTTACAACGTGAAAAAAAATTTTCAAATTTAACATTAAAAGAAATGTTTAATTGAACATTTAAAAAATTCTAAATTTTAATCCTAACCTATAAGTGATGTCAAAGTCGTAAACCGTATATGACCGCGCATAAAGATGTGCGCATTCAGTTGCCACAGCAGTGCTTTGTACTGCTCTCACAGCAGTACAGTTTACCGAGAATATACGAGTGCTTACTGAGAATATACATGGACATCCTGCCACTGTAGCTGTCTACCATTACCGGTACAATAGACCGTGCCTGCAGCGGGAACGTTTTTTCAGTGTGGTATTTTTCGGGAGCTTATTATTAATGTAGCGGTGAATGTCGTTTTTCTTAAACAAAAAAAATAATATACGATAGTTATCCAATATTGTATAGAAGAAAAAATATGAGTGATTTTGATTCTCTCAACTTACTATTGCTTCGAAATATTCATCAATATTCAAGTTCTTTTCTATAGAATGCAAATTTTGTATTGTTTCACATGGATATATAATTATATTTCTTTCACAAAGACTGAATTTCGTATTCAATAAAGGACCTATATTTATTGAAGATTCATCACAGAGAATGTTGGATGCTGTTTCAATTCGTTGCAGTGTTATTTTTTCCTGCATATTAGCTTCTTGAAGTAATTGTATTTCTACTTTCAAGCTGTGATTTATTTTTCTCAACAAAGTTAGCGCGTCGTCTGTAACAATATAATAAATCAATCAATTGTCAAATTTTTCTCGTTAATTCATATAAATAAAAATAAAAAAAAACTAATTACCCGTATTATTAATGTCTTTATCAACAACCGATTATCGAATAATTTTACGACTCACTGTAAAAGACGGAAATAGTAATGTTGGTGAACTTCGTCCATGTGGAGTGGATTCAAATTCCACACCATTTGATTGATCCAAAAATTTTGAAAAATATAGTGTTTAAAAATTAAAATTATTGTCATAATAATGTCCTTTTTGAATATTAATTAATTAGAGGATGTACTTGAAATATTGGTTATGGTCCGATTTGATGTTCTGAATTTACTTGTGTACAAAAATTTGTATTCGTTTGTTCTTGGCCTTCATCTACTGGATAAATCATTCTATTTATAATGTAAATTCCTTCAACTAAGCACGAAGTAGCTCGACGATTTTTAATAATTTTCAAGAACGCACGAGCTAGTCTATTTGTCTGCGAGGTCGACTTGGTTGTCACGAGAGTGCAGTGCGATAGTGAAACAATAATAATAATAATAATAATAATAATAAAACTGCTAATAATAACAATAATATGTTATAATATTCACACACCACAGATGAACAAATTCATTAAAAATGGTATTCATTTATATTAATGATAATATTAATATGATTAGAAATAATTATTAAATAAATAATAAACAATATACATTTAATAAAAGAATGGTTTAAAAAAAAATTTGGCATCAACAGACTCCTGCATTTCTTGAAAAAAACACTCCCAAACGATACTCTACACAATCCCTATTGAGATATATTTGTTATCCGGAACATTTGAGAAATAAGAGAAAGAATAACGGACGGACTTATGTGAAAGGAACGCATGCGACTGAGAGTTTTTAAACTTCACATGGTTATGGGTCGTTGTAGATACAATCTATAAAACTTTCTTATTCTTTAAACAAATTTAACATATAAAATAAAAATAGAAAATATAAAACTTTATCTTAACTTGACAAAATAAATTTGAGACTTTTTTTTTATGTTTACTGAATTTTTCTATAAATTGTCATTTTTAAAATGAGTTTACTCTACGCCTTCGGCAAGTGTTTATTACATTTAATATTGTTTACGCACACGTAAAAATACTGGTACAACAAGATTATTATTTCGTTTAATAAATTCTATTTTGTTTGTTATCAACTCTCCATTTAGCGCACCACCTGGAGTGCATAGACTGCTTTTCCCCATAGTTCATAGTGAATGCATGATGTTGACTATGGCTATTGTTTTATAAATGCACGCTGAAGAGCATGTTTAGCAATATTTATGATTCACGTAAATAACACTTTCTCGAACAACTTAACCATTTATTACCAGCAACTATTATGGAATGACTTTTTGATGCGATGTCCTTCCATATGCGTAACAATTGTTGAATTAATTTCTGTCCCCATATTAAGTTTTTTGCTGCCATACAGGCAGCTGTAAATTTAGCTTCAGCTGTTAATATGACAACTGTTTTTTGTTTCTTGGAGCCCCATATGATACGACAGTTATTTAGTTTTAAGATATAACCAGACGTAAACCTTCGTGTTTTTGCATCACCAGCGTATTCGGTATCAGAAAAACCCTCAAAGACAATTTGTCCACCTCCAGTGAATTACAAACCGAAGCTGACGGTTCAGGTACTTTAAGTTTGGCTTCACTGCATCCCAGTGAGGTTGACGGTAATTTGAGCAGTATTGGCTAACAGAATCAACAACGTAGACTATATCTGGCCTGTATATATTTTTCGCTCAAGAAATTAATTCAATATATTATTGAGAACACTTAATTATTCACACTGGACCCATAACCTGTTGATAAGCTTAGTTGAATTTGAGGATTTCACAGATAATAGTAGGGAAACAGGGCCGGTTCTATATCATCCCTTAATTAATCATCCCTTAATTAAAATTCGTAAAAAAAAAAAATAAAGGGTAGTTTTTAGAGGGTAGTTGGGGGTGTAAATAAGATGTTGAGGATTGAGGGATGTGTGTGTGTAGTTGAGATTGGGGGATGAGGGTTGAGAGTATGGAGATTAAAAATGGGGGGACGGGAGTCGGGAGAGGGGAGACGGGAGACGGGGACCGGATGTCGTTGACTCATGTATGATGAAAGAGCTTGTTTATATTATCGTTATAAACGGTTTTTGTTTATATGAATATATAAAAAAAAATTTATGGCTTTTTCTTTGAAAAAAATTTGAAATAAAAGCATGCGTCATTAACGAAAAATTTAGATATAAGTGGGGCAACATAATAATATCAAGTTTTACGTATATGTGTTGTAGGAGTAGAAAGGTAAAGAGTAAGAAATTTTCAGCTATAATTGTTTCTAAAATTTTATTTCTTTCTTAGAAATAAATTTTTATAATAAATCCAATATTTTTTTCTCAGGTCATAAATCTAAACTGTTTTGTTTATTTAAAAAAATAAAATTGTCATCAATAAATATACAAAGCTATAATTTTTTAAATATATATTTATGAAGTAACCCATTATGTCATGTTAACTAAATAAAAAAGCTATAAAATAATATTATAACAATTATTATTGATAAATGAAAAAATAAATCAGAGTCAAGTATCAGGGCAACATAAAAACATAGTAGATCTTTTTTGGGTCCGTTCAGTGACACTCCTAGACTAGCTAGAGGGACCGCCTCCGCATAGAACATCCCTCTGAAGTATACGCAACCATTTTGCCTGAGGGTACGGCCTTTTTTAAAAAAAATACAACACATTTATAATTTTTAAATATTACTTTGTTTTTTATGGCTACTTCGTGAAACGACAAAATTTAGAAAAATATGTGACTAACAACTTTTTTTTATTTTTGAAATAAACTACAGTAAATTCATAATTTTCGAATATTACTTTTTTTTTCATGGCTACTTCGTGATACGACAAAATTTAGAACAATATGTGACTAAGATTTTTTTTTATTATTTTTGAATATTACTTTGTTTTTCATGGATAGATCGTGAAACGAAAAAATTTAGAACAATATGTGACTTAGAACTTCTTTTTACTTTTTAAATAAACTACAATAAATTTATAATTTTTATATATTACTTTGTTTTGAATGGATAGATCGTTAAACGACAAAATTTAAAATACAACTAAATTTAAGCTCCAACTGTCAGCTTTCAGAAAAAAACCTTACAATATATAATGGAATCCCCACTCATCTGATTTTGAGAAGTACTTATAAGTTGGATTTATCAATCCATGAATTATGTCGTGAATCAAATCCCAAGAATTTACAAAAAAATTTATTGCCACGTTTTTTTAAAATTTTTTCAACAAGATAAATGTCTGTGTATTCTACAGAAGTTAATTGTTCTTCATAAAAACCTCCTTGAATCGGATTGTTTTCATAGTCTATGAGTTTATAAGTTACAGGATCAGTGCTTTTAACCTCGCTGACGGTAAATATTTCAGTCGTAAAATTCGGTGTATATCCTTTCTCAAAAACATTTTTATATTTACTTATACGTACTTTATCGCCAACGACATATTTATTTTTTGGTTTTCTATTAATTTTAAAATTTTGATAAATACTTTTTAATACATGTTTCTCGTTAGGTGAATTAACATCTATGGGTCTCATTTTTATTGTTCGATGTTTTGTATTATTATATTGTTGTAATATATCTGGTAATATTTTTTGCCATTTATATGAACCTTGAAGAGTAAACTTTTTCCACATGAGATTTTTTAATGTACGATTAAATCGTTCAACAATTGATGCTTTTAAATTGCTAAACGTGTGATATAAATGTATATTATATTCTTTCATTAATGTTTGAAATTCTTTATTCCAAAATTCTCGACCCTGATCAACCATCAAATTCTGTGGATGATGTCTTTACCATTTTTTGTTTTTACAGGAATTGCCCAAGCATATTTAGAAAATGTATCTATGATTGTAAGTAAATATTTGTAACCATTATTGACAGATGAATAAGGGATCATTTCAACAAGATCTGCTTGCCACGTTTCATCGAGACCTCTTATATCTACATGACGTCGAATATAATTTCTACGTGCTGGCCTATAAAGTTCTTCAACTACTTGAGCTTTTTTGTCCTCCATTAATTAATTCTTTTAATTGAAAATTAATTTCTGAAATATTTATCGAGTTTTTTGAATTTTTTTCAGAGTTTTCTTGAATATTTTTTTCTAAATAACTCAATTTATTTTTGATGTTGTGTGTAAAAATTTTTATGTCGCTGTTAGCTCTTTCTAAAATATTGAGCTTATTTTCTAGATTTTTTAAAGATCCAGTAAAGTTTTGATTATCACTTTCAAACTTATTTAAAATTGAAACTCGGTTTTCGAGATTTGTAATTAAATTTACGATAGAATTTTTATTGGTATCCAATTCAACTACTTTTTTATCAAGCTGATAAATTACATCAGCGTTACGCGTTGCAAGATCTTGTAGGGATTCAATCAGAATAGATTGATTGTTTTGATTTATTTTTATTTCAGATTTAAGTGAATCTATGAGTGTAGTATTAGTATCAGCTATATCTCTCAAAGACGATGTTATTTGATACAAAGCTCGGGTCTCTTCTTTTACAATATTGCGTACTATTTTTACCGATGCTGCATCTGTAATTAATACAGGATCAGCGATATTACACAGTCTTCGATAATTAATATCATAATGTCCGTCTTTTGTTATTTTAAAACCCTCACCAGGAGGTCCACGCGTACCCTTAGCTTTTATTTTACTTTGTGTTAATTGGCGTCCGAAAACATCGATGCTCATGTTTGTTTGATCGATGGATATCAACTGAATAAATTTATGTTATGCACATTAATTAATAGATTATTTCAGCCTCTTCCAATTCTTCTATAATTGAAATTATTTCATTATTATTTTCATGATTTCCAGCTGCTTGAGAAGCTATCAAAAGTCTAAGACGATCAATAAGCTCATTGGGATTATCCCAATAAACATAATCAATTGCAGAATTACCAGTAATTTTATATTTAGGCAAGCCGGATCCTTGATGTGTTATTGAGTTGATGAATGGTAAAATATATTCCCTATATTTTTTAGTATTTTTGGTTCTTAAATCACCTTTTGGGTCATAATATTTATGATGAATATTTGTTAATTTTATAATATCAATAAAATTTTTTTCATCATTTTTTTCAATCACTGATGCATTGGGGCTACTTGAAAATAATAATTCTAGTAAGCCTGGTGTTTCATCATATATTGTATTAGCAATATGAATTTTATTATCTTTAAATTCAACTTGTGAATTTCCAAATTTAAGCATATTATCTTGTTTTAATTTCCGAATACTATAACCACTATCTGAATGCTTTTGTCTATCAAGTTGTTTTAAATATTTTTGAGTATATTTTGGAGTAGATTGAAGCGTTTCATTTAAACTATTATCAGAGCCCAGAGCACTTGCAAACGATGAATCAGCCATTTGATTTTCTCGACCATCATCATCATCATCATCATCATCATCATCATCATCATCGGTTAATAAATTATTCTCATATTTTTCCTCTGTTTCAATTGACACTTTTTTGATTTTATCTTTGATTCCCTGTTTTATATTATTGTAATTATTATTATTATGATTTGATGCCTCAACTAATTTTCGAAGTGGTGTTACAATAGGCTTGAATACATTGCTTGAAATATTATCTGATGTTTCTTGTCCTAATTTCAAAATTTTATGTTTTTGCCTAATAGCATGACTGGCTCTAGCAATTTGACTCAATAACTCTTTCTTTTCATTTATTTTTATTTGATTGTCCATGTTGATGTTCGTTACTTGACATCTATGATAATACTATTGTTAACACAATGTTCACTTTGATTTTATACTGATATAACAATCAAAACCTTTTCTATATCGACTATCATTTAATTCACTATCTTTATCAATAACAATAAATCCATGTTTATCATCTTTCTAACATGTATAACATAAATTTTTAAATTCTGTATACGTCATATCTGTATTTACATGATCAAAATATATTCTTTTTAAATTAAGATCATCTTGCTTAAAAAGAACTAAAAAATTCGCATTATCTCGAATCAGATGTTTAGGTATTCGAGCATAAGTTTGACAGAGATAAAAACAATCTACGTCTTGATGTCGACCCATACAAAAAAAAGCTCTGATATTATCTTGTTTTTCACATGAAACATCATCAAAAATCATAACGGAGTTTGGTTTTGTATCTTGAGGTTGAAGCACTTGTTCATGTTCATTGAAAGGAAAATAACCGATTCCTTTTACAGATTGTAATAATTTTTTTAGCAATTTATATTTTGGTTGATTCAAAGACTTGGAGTAAACATAAACATTTTCGAATCTTAAACCATTTTCATGCGTGATCATTGCAAATAATACGTTCGTTTTTCCTATACCGCTAGGACCACAAAATGTTCCTCGAACAGTGTTTGGTAGTAATTCACCATGCTTTTTTTCTTTTCTTTCGCTACTCTGTTGAATAAGTTCATCAAAATTGATTACTGATAATTTTTTGTTTTGTTTATTAAATTGCATTGTGTACGTTGGAGCAAGTCCTGATTATTACTGAATCGTTTTGATATAAATACATGCTCTTATAATCGTTTGCATCAGTTACATTAAAACTATGATTGAGCACAGACGTCGAAAAAAAGAGGAAAAAGTATTGTAAATAAAATCATCAATAAACTTCCTTTTGAGTTACATATCCCAAAATACAATTATTGTGGGCCTGGTACTAAATTAGCGAAAAGATTAGAACGAAGTGATCGGGGAATAAATCCGCTGGACGAATCGTGTAAAGAACACGATATACAATACGAAAAAAATACAGATAATTTAGTCGCTAGACATCAGGCTGACAGAGAACTTGCTGAAAAAGCTTGGCAACGTGTTCTAGCTAACGACTCTTTTATTGCTGAAAAAGCAGCAGCTTGGGGAATAACAAACGCTATGAAAGCAAAAGTAAAAATGGGTATGACATTGAAAGAAAAAGAAACTAGAAAATTAAAAAAGAAAAAAGGACCTTCGATATCATTAACAAAAATTATCAATTTAACGAAAAAACTTACTCAGCCTGGAGGTGATCCTATCAAATCAATTATAAAGGGAGCACGTGATGCTGTAAAAAAATCTGTTGGTAAAAAAATATTCGGTTGCCTCGTGTTTTACCATTACCAGCAAAAATTGGAGGATTTTTACCGTTTTTAATGCCTATTTTTGCTGGTCTTAGTGCAGTGGGTGCTTTATCAGGTGGAGCTGTTACAGTAGTAAAAACTATCAATGAAGCAAATGCTGCAAAAAGTAGACTTGAAGAAAATAAACGTCATAATACAAAAATGGAATCAATTGCTTTGGGAAATGGTATGTTTTCGCAGCCTCATAAAAAAGGATTTGGTTTATTTTTAAAGCCATCAAAAAACATGTAAAGCTACCACATCGAGCGTTGACTGATATTGATCTCATCAAATATGCAAAAATTTTGAAAATTCCATATTTTCGAGGTGTATTTATGAGAAATGATTTACCTAAATCAGGTCCTAGAAAGAATGAGTCATCAATAATCAATCTTGATGATAAAGATGGTCCTGGTGCACACTGGGTTGCATATAAAAAAAACAATGATCAAGTTATTTATTTTGATAGTTTTGGAGACTTAAGCCCTCCTGAAGAACTTAAAAAATATCTCGGTGTTGGTAGCATTAAATATAATTATAAAAATTATCAAAAATATGATACAGTTAT
This sequence comes from Aphidius gifuensis, assembly GCF_014905175.1. Classification (NCBI taxonomy): domain Eukaryota; kingdom Metazoa; phylum Arthropoda; class Insecta; order Hymenoptera; family Braconidae; genus Aphidius; species Aphidius gifuensis. The sequence goes on along the minus strand of NC_057791.1, from coordinate 10,818,393 downwards.
ATGTGGTCATCTATGTTTAAAATTTTTATCTGGAAAATTATAAATACATATGTACATACAGTTTCAATATTAGTCATGAGTGATTCGTTCACGCTAACACTGTCTGGAGCCTCCTCTATTCTAGAGGCTCAATATTTTCCACCAATAGAATTATCTCAAGATAAAAATTATGTTATAGGACTTGTTGAATTGTTAACATTTAATTCAATACCAAATATTGATGAATACAATAATAAATTTCATGTGGGTGATTATATAATTACAATACCTACTGGCAGTTATGAAATTGAAGATATTGAAGACTATATAAAGAAAGAATTACCAGAAATTTCTCTGAGTATCAAAGCTAATACAAATGAATTATGTTGTGAAATATTATGTGATAATTTTATAAATTTCCAAGAAAATAATACTATAGGTCGATTGCTCGGATTTTCATCACAAATATTAACGCCAAACGTTGTGCATAAATCAGATTTAACTGTTACCATCATAAAAGTCAATGCTTTGCGTATATAATGTAATATAACGACAGGTGCTTACATGAATGATCGACCAGTTCACACGATTCATGAATTTTTTCCTTGTGTTCCAAAAGGATATAAGATTATGGAAGTGCCATCGCATGTCATTTATCTTCCAATCACCGTACAAGCAATACACAATATTCAATTAAAAATTGTTGATCAAGACGGAGACTTAGTGAATTTTCGAGGAGAAACTATAACAATACGTTTGCATATAAAGCGTCTATAATAATGGGAATCGTTTTCACTAGAAAAGTTTATGGACTGAGTTATAAAAATCAATTGACATGCCAAAAGTCAAGCAGTCTTCAAAGACCTCTGAAAGTGATAACACGTCAGAACATTCAGTTTCTGAAAAATCTCGGTTTAAAACTAAAAAAGAAAAAGTAGTTATACAATTTTGTTGTTTTCTTTGCTTTCAACCATGGAAGAAATCTTAAATATTCAAAAACCTATAATATTTGATGAATCAGTCACTCATTATGAGCTTCATACTCATTTGCCATATGGCGCTTCAAAATTTAATAATAGTGATGAAATAAGAATTAGAGTTCAACATCAAGACTTGTGTTTATTACCAAGTAAAAGTTCACTGCATATTACGGGAAAATTTACAAAAAGTAATGGAACCGCTGTTGCTGCTACAACTTCTCTTGTTAAAATGTCAATTGCTCATATGTTTGAAGAAATTCGTTATGAAATAAATGGCATTGAAGTCGATCGTAGTAAAAATGTTGGTCTTACAACTTTAATGAAAGGATATGTATCATTTAACCCTAATCAAAAAGCATTTCTAAAAATGCAGATTGGATAGACGATGAAAAAATATTTGATAATTAAGGAAATTTTAATATATCAATTCCATTGAGTATATTATTAGGTTTTGCTGAAGATTATCGTAAAATAATTATTAATGCAAAGCATGAACTTATTATTGTGAGATCAAATACAAATACAAATGCATATAAACAAACAACTGTTGCTGACGCTGCTGCCGAAAACGTAAAAGTTAGTTTGGAAAAGATTGAGTGGATAGTGCCGTATATACGAGTGTCAGACAAACAAAAAATTCAATTGCTTAATTTTATTGCAAAAGATCCATCTATAGCAATGAGTTTTCGTACTTGGGAACTGTATAATTATCCTTTGCTACCAGCAACAACAAAGCATATTTGGAGTGTTAAAACATCAACACAACTTGAAAAACCACGATACGTCATCGTTGGTTTTCAAACAGCACGAAAAAATGTTGCAAATAAAGATGCCAGTCTTTTTGATCATTGTAAGATGAGAGATATTAAACTTTTCTTGAATTCTCAATCATATCCATATGGTAATCTTAATATTAACATAACACAAAACCAATATGCTTTATTATATGACATGTTTGCTCAACTTCAAGTTTCGTATTATGGAAAAGAGTCAAAACCATTATTAACAAAAAAAGAATACATAGATCAGGCTCCTCTTATTGTAATTGATTGTTCAAAACAAAACGAATTTTTAAAATCTGGACCCGTTGATATACTACTTGAATTCGAATCATTCGAACAGTTTCCCGCTGAAACATCGGCTTATTGTTTAATATTACATGATCGCATTGTTGAGTACAATCCAATCAGTGGCTCCGTCAGAAAATTAGTTTAAATTTAATCCCAAACTCAAAATTTTTCAATCAATGTTTAACTTTTATGGAGTAAACATCGAAATGTTTAAAAAAAATAAATCTACTGACGAATATTCTGATAAAACTCCCTTGATCAAAGAGACAAAAGCTGAAAAAGAAGAAAGAAAACAACAACAATACAACGAACCGAAATCCCAAGATTCTAAATTTTTTTCTGTTTGGTCAAGAAAAGAAAAATAATTGAAAAAACATTTTGTTTCAAAATAATGGATAAAAATACAAGTGGTAATAGCTCCTCGCGTTCAAGTGGAATGCAATACGAATCAAAAGTTGAAAAAGAATCGATGAAAAATTATTTTGAAATATCGAAATCATTGCGAGGTTCTGAGCCATATTATGGTTATGTAAAGCAAGGAAAATATGGCTCAGTAGGAGATCATCGACCGAAATATTAACTCCAATTTTTAATTAAAAAATAATAAACAAATGGATAATAAAAATAAAATAAAACCAAAAGAAAACATTCAAAAATCAAAAATAAAATATTTCAAACTCGAATGTCCAGAAGATATTGAGGAAAACTGATCAAAAAATTCTGCAATCAATATTATTCAAAAGATGCATGTATCGTTTACTACCACTACCGTACACGTGATGTATACATGGGCGTATGCCTATCGATCAGCAAGACGTGGAGAATAGGAAACAATGGCTCGAGATCATGAATGATTTCAAATGCGGATAAAAAAATTGAGTGGAATTATAGATCCAATATTAATAAAAAAAACATAATGAATTTTGTAAAACTAAAAATAAATAAAGAAACATTTTTTAAAAATACAACATTGGTTTATAGATATTTATTTTACTTTTATATAATGCATTTTTAAAAATTATTCTTCGCTGTCTGTTTCATCTTAGTCACATATTGTTCTAAATTTTGTCGTATCACGAAGTAGCCATAAAAAACAAAGTAATATTCAAAAATTATGAATTTACTGTAGTTTATTTCAAAAATAAAAAAAAGTTGTTAGTCACATATTTTTCTAAATTTTGTCGTTTCACGAAGTAGCCATAAAAAACAAAGTAATATTTAAAAATTATAAATGTGTTGTATTTTTTTTAAAAAAGGCCGTACCCTCAGGCAAAATGGTTGCGTATACTTCAGAGGGATGTTCTATGCGGAGGCGGTCCCTCTAGCTAGTCTAGGAGTGTCACTGAACGGACCCAAAAAAGATCTACTATGTTTTTATGTTGCCCTGATACTTGACTCTGATTTATTTTTTCATTTATCAATAATAATTGTTATAATATTATTTTATAGCTTTTTTATTTAGTTAACATGACATAATGGGTTACTTTATAAATATATATTTAAAAAATTATAGCTTTGTATATTTATTGGTGACATTTTTATTTTTTTAAATAAACAAAACAGTTTAGATTTATGACCTGAGAAAAAAAAATTGGATTTATCAAAAAAATTTATTTCTGAGAAAGAAATAAAATTTTAGAAACAATTATAGCTGAAAATTTCTTACTCTTTACCTTTCTACTCCTACAACACATATACGTAAAACTTGATATTATTATGTTGCCCCACTTATATCTAAATTTTTCGTTAATGACGCATGCTTTTATTTCATATTTTTTTCTAAGAAAAAGCCATAAATTTTTTATGTATTTATATAAACAAAAAACCGTTAATAACGTTTATATAAACAATCTCTTTCATTATCATACATGAGTCAACGACATCCGGTCCCCGTCTCCCATCTCCCCTCTCCCGACTCCTGTCCCCCCATTTTTAATCTCCATACTCTCAACCCTCATCCCCCAATCTCAACTACACACACACATCCCTCAATCCTCAACATCTTATTTACAGCCCCAACTACCCTCTAAAAACTACCCTTTATTTTTTTTTTTTTTACGAATTTTAATTAAGGGATGATTAATTAAGGGATGATATAGAACCGACCGTGTTTCCCTACTGATAATTAATGAAATATATTTATTTAATACATGTGTTCGATTGAGTTGTACAAATGTAAAGAAGGTGAAAGAATAAGACATGTTACAAACTTGGATTAGTCTACACTGAAAAAAATTTTTAGCTGCAGCCACGAGGCATTGAATAGTTAAAAAAAGGATAGTTAATACAAGAAAATAGATAGTTGATTAAATAATCAGGCCCGCTATATTAAAAAGACAATCGGTTATTCCAGCCGGCTGGATAGCTAACGTGGCTAACCACCTCATCAGATTCGACATAATCTTAATGTCAACAGCTATTGTGTTCATAATCTCTTTTTATTAACTGATGCACCAAATTATTATTAACAATGACTAAAATAATCCATATAGCTATTAAAATCTTAGCATAAGATTTTGTATTCAAGTTGGCGTTTATTTGGTGCATCAACTTTAGTATAAATTTAATCAGATAATAATTTCAAAAATTAGTAAATATACATTAATATATTGTTTTTAATTCGTATATACTTATAGTTATGGATATACGCAATCCTAAATAGCTACTAAAGCGATACTAGCTTGTCAGGCTTTGGATAGCTACCATAGCTATCCAAAGTATAGCTAATGTAACAAGTAGGCGCGCTGTTTTCACAAGAATAGTAACCTGTCGAATTTGGATTGCCAAAATAACAATCCTCTGCTAACTATCCAAAGGTTAGTTAGCCGTGGATAGAAGGGGCAGGTATCTAGCTCGTTGCTGTAGCTGAAAATTTTTGACAGTGTAGGATAATATGTATATAGCCAGATAGGCTATTCTCAGGTAATAGAATAGAAGTGTAACTTTTCAAGTGTGATTAAGGCGTATTAAGGTATTGTCTTGTAGCGAGATAGAATTATCCTGCGCATATTTGATGTCTCCCACCACATTGACCTGTCATGTGACATCGTCAATGAGGTGTTACTTGTGTATATATATATATGAAATAGAGAAATCTATCTTCTTGTCTTTTGAGACTCCGCTCTCTCTTCTCCTTGAGTACGGCCACCAAGCTAAACGGTGCGTCCGACCTATCTTGTAAAAGTTGCATTGGTGATGTGGCTATGCCACCTCACAACCAGTAATTTATATATATTGTGTCTTGTTAAATTATTATATCAAATAGTCTAATTGTTAAATAAATTGTCTTATTATTTTTAATATCAAATATAAATTTCGGATCTTTGTTTAAAATTATTATTTAAAATTAAATTAAATGTAAAAAAAAGTAAAGTGAGGGAAATCACACTTTACAATTGGCTCCCAACTAGAGGCTCGACCACAAGGTGAGAAAAAGAAAAAAAATAAATATTTGATAAAATAAAGAAAATAAAAAGAGTAATTTAGTTGTGAGCACACTTCACAAATTGGCTCTCCACAGAAAGGCTCAACCACGAGTGAAAAAATAAAATACTTGATAAATAAATTGATAAATATGTAAATACATCATTAAAAAGAAATTAATAAATTGTGAAAATTTGAAAAAAAAATGTTTTTCTTTCGAAAATTTTATTATTATTATTAAAAAGTTTCCCCACTGAGGATCAAACCCAGGTCTCTAGCTTACCGAGCGAACGCCTTGACATCTAGAACACATGGCTTCTTATTTTTTCTAAGTTTCATCAAGTTAACTCTGACGTCCTTCTTTTCGTCAATCAATAAATTAATCAATTACTGTAATAATGATAATAATACAAGTGAGTTGATGAAAAAGTTTTTATTTAGAAATGGAAATAGAAACATCGTTGGAAACATCTATACATTCATTCTACATTTTTATTTCAATCAAGTTTTATTTCCCGTGGAGCTGGTCTTTATAATTTAGGTGTAACGGAAATGTGTTGTCAATATAGAAAACATACTAATAAAGATTTTCTAATGATAATGGGCTAGTAAAATTATTTTGGTCCAAACATCAATCATAATAATAAAAATTTTACGAGTGATCAATTTTTTTCGATATTTTTATGATTTATTAATTATAATTATTCAAATAAAATAAAGAATAATTATGTTATAAAAACAATGTATTTATTAAATTTGAAACTGTTCCTGAAAGCCTGAAATTGAGCACCTATTAAAAAGGACTTATTTATAAAATTGATAAGGTCATCATAGTTTTAATTTTTAAAAAGCTGCAATCGCATCTTAATTATTTCAATTGTGGAAATGGAATATAGATAAATAAGTAGATTTCGAATGTAAATAAAAAAATCAATATTAATAGAAATAATCGTGTTTAAATCGAGATATTTGATGTCAAAGTTGGCACCTTTAATACACAAGCATAAGGAGTAAATACTCGTTTTTCCCCATCTAATCCTGAATTTGATTTATAAAAATTTTCTATGAATTTCTATTTATGAAGATTGTGAGGTTGATGGAAAGAATTATTCCGTTCTGATTGAGAGTTATTTGAAACATTTACTATTAGTTAAATAAATTAATTTTATTTGTAGAGTTCGCTGAAATAATCAATGACTTTACCACTATGTCATAGAAAAGATAATTCCCACGATATTTCCAAATGTCCATTCCAATGAAGAATATCAAAGGAAAAATACTTTCTAGAGAATTCTTCTTCCTTGTGACTGTTTAAAGTGACCAAAGCTCAGATAAGCAATCTGTAGAAAAAAGAATAAAAAATTAGTAGATCCTTGCTGAAAATTGAAAATTTGTCCAAACCCTAAATTACACTTTTTTACTTTATTAAAGAATATGGTACACCGGCTTATGTTGGATACTTCGTGGTCTCAAACGTCAAAACCAGCTTACTGATAGAAGATCACGATGGCTCAAAGAAAAGTATCTACAGACTTACTACGATGATCATTGTTCAGATCCAATGACTGCCGATGCAATAAGAGTATTTGGTGGAAGAGATTGGTCGAGGACCGAGAGTATTGGTACCCATTCACCCACGAATAGTAATACTTTTCGCCAACGGAACATTAAAGGTGGAAAAGAAAAAAAGACAAAATCTATCGGAAATATTCATGGATTAACAAAGGTTCTAATAAAAGAAATAATTTTCTGAATTTATTCAATTGATAAATAATAAAAAAAACAAATTTTTGTTAGGAATTAAGCTTGAGACATCACGATTCATCGTCCAGCTGTGGTTTAACATGCTCGCATTTTCGTCACCTTACTGGAAGTCGAGAATCGTTAACTCGAATGATTCCGTCATCACCAAAATTGAGCAACGATCGTATACCATTACGTAGTTCATCTGGTTCAAGTGAAAGGGTATCTGCAAATCTTCCTTATTCGAGTTTACAAAGGTAATCCGAAAATATTTTAAATGGCACAAGTCTTGCAGTATTTTTTATTTAATAACTCATCGACCTTAAAAAATTTGCAAGTTCCAGTTTTAGTGAACTTAATTTACGATTAAATCTGAAAACCTGATACGTAGCTGACATTAACGATTTCAAAACATTCATTCTATAAAAACTATAACAAGAACAGGAATATTGCCACACTATCAAGTATAATATAAAATTTCACAAGATAAAGAAATAGCTGTTTTCGGTAATGAAAAAACAGTACTTATTTGGAATATTGTTCTGTCTTTTTTAATGCCATCAAACTATCTTCTAAATACTAATTATGGTTGTCTAAAAACATTTGTATGATAAATGTATTCAACGATACTTTAAAAATATGATAATAAAATAATAATTCGTACGATATACTCGACGAAATTCGAAGTATATCTAAGCAGACAATTTTTAAGTAAAAATATCGTCAAGATAACGGTTTTCCAAAAAACCATAGTTCAAGATAATAATTATATTGACATAGGCGATAGATTTTTTAGAGACGGACTTTTTGAGCTACCTGCAATGTTTCCATAATAATTCTATCAAACAAAAAAAAAAAAAACAAGTTTTTGTTATAAAAAAAAGTGTCAAGTGATCAAAATCGTGTTTATTTATTTTGTGCAATGTATTTTTTTTTTTTACAAAAAGATATGATATCCAAAAAAAGGAAAATATATAGCATTGCAATTGTAAACAGTGGAAACTACCATTAGATATGCGTCATCATACGTGTGTAGACTTGAAATTTTTTTCGGGGAGAACCGAGTGGGGTCAAGTGTAAAAATTTGTCGAAACTTAAGACTTGATTATATGTCAAAGATTATTTTATATACTGTAATCGATTTTCTGACCTACGCGGCGAGAACTATTGGCCAAGGTTAACAACGAGGATTTCTCACCATCCTCCTCAAAATCACCGGGGGGAGCCATGTTGGTTATCTCGGAAGCCAACAACCGTGGGAGTCACGAGAACTAATACGGGAGCCTAACTCAGTCTTAGAAATGGTAGAGGGGTGCGGTCTACCTGATTGGATTATGAAATACGTAACCAAACCTGAGGAAACCATCGTGAACCAAGTATAATGTGTTACATACGCCCATATCACATTGCGACTATACTATAGTAAAATACCTATGTCACAAGTATCGTAAGTGTAGGAGCAAACAGTCTACATGTGAGATATGTATTTTGTATAGGGAACCATACAGCGATCTATCCGTGACCAGGTCTTACACATACGTTGCCATTGCAATAATAATATATCTCAACATTATTATTATTGTTATTATTTACAGCGATCCATTCGTGAACTCACACCTACACTTTTATGTGTGGTGATAGTCTAACCATCACATGCACATTGCGTAGTGAGAATATAATAATAATTATTATTATGATAAGAGAACCATATAGCGTGATCATTAGCATTAGTCCGTCATTGGAAATTCGGGCAGAGTTTTACCAGGACTTAACGTCTAATACCTAGAGAACCTTTACGAGAGATCCAAACGATGTCGAGAGAACCAGTAGTGAACCAAGAGAGCCAGTCAAGAGAAGGTAGTGATCTGTTCGAGAGCCAGACAAGTTGTGTCGTCTAACGACGACGTTCAGTGCTTAGCTGCTGTGAGCTCTCACCCCACTCAGTAGCACTCTCTTACCTATCGCCCCCGGACATGCGCAGCACGCTTTCCTAGCCCGCAGTTCGATAGGTTTACGATCGGGCTTCGTATGCAGCCTTCGGTGAGTTCATCTCTTCGATGGAGGAGTGGGGCATTCGCCGTGATAAGGTTTGGTGTATCAAGACATCTTATAAATATCGAACAGGCGCTCCTTTGATGTCATATATAATAGTCTTGACCCTACACAGAGCCTTGCGCTAGTGATCCTTTATTTATCAATAACCAACTCCCATTGGTTATTAACACGCAAGCGTTAACAAATAAATAATCTGTATTCATTCTGATGATTATTTATTTCGAGAACCCACGAAATAATAAATTTCGTTACAATACTAATAGTTTAATACTTGACTTTTTTTAGATATTATATTTTTTTGTAAAAAAAAAAAAAATAAATTGCAAAAAATAAATAAACACGATTTCGAACACTTGACACTTTTTTTTATAACAAAAACTTGTTTTTTTTTGTTTGTTTGATATAACATTTTTTTTTTAAAATTATCCGCGATGAAATATAACATAATAGAACAAAGGATTATTTCTGTTTCTCCCATAAAATTCATCATAAGATAGAGCTTAAGGTTGAATTTAAGTCCCATCGCCGAATAACTTTTTTGTGCCAAAAGAGCTCGCCCCAGCTCATGATTTTTCAAAATCAATTGGTGCCTTCTATGCCTAAAATCTGTGTCCGTTACTATCACATCTGTCGTAGTGTACCCGGCCTATACGAACACACACAAATACGACTGCAGCAGTAAAGGGAAGTAAATTTCGGAGTTAATTAATCATTTGCGATTGAATATCTTCTAAAAAAAGTGGTCGAAATTGATGTTTTTTTTCAAAAATTTTCGTAATGAAAAGAACTAGAAATCTGAATCAAATTTAGTAATTTCGAGTAGAGGGGTTTTTAGATACAGATCAAAACGTGAGTTTTTCCGTTTACGGCCGTGTTGAATCGGTCAACATGGCTGATATGCGGTACGAGACGAGATTCAACAAGTCTCGGTATCGGTCTCGCTCGTTCGCACCAGGTCTCGGTCTCGGTCTCGCAATTTTAAGATTTTAGGTCTCGATCTCAGTCTCGTCTCGCAGGTATCGCCGGGTCTCGCTTTTATACTAATATTTTTTCGTACAAGTAAAATATAGAGAATGAAAACCAAATGATTAAATAATATTATATAAATATTTTATTAAAAATTCATGTGACATGAAAAAAATCAATATTATATTATCTAATATTTTAAAATAATGAAATAAATCAAATAAATATTGAATTATTTTAATTCATATTTTTTATCAACAAAATTAATAAATTAAATCATACAAAATTATAACATGAATAATTTTTATAATTTTTCCGAAAAAATATAAAAAGAAAAGACAAAAATGTTCAAAGTTGAAACTTTAAATTTCAAAAATCAATAAAATAGTTAGACAAAAGTGTTCAGAAACTCCATAAACAAATAATAGATATTTTTTTTCTTTATATTCATTGATGTGTATTTTTCTCTTTCCAAGAAGTAAAATACTGCTTTTAAACTATTAGTTTAGGAAAATATAATTGGCGTAACTTTACAATTTTCATAGATACATAGGGCTTGTAAATATCTTGTTGTGACTGTAGCGTTTATAATATTTGACACATTTAATTTTTATTGACACATTTAATTGAGACATCTAATAAAGAAATTCAAAGATCATCAAAGAAACAAAAGAATCTCTTGATATTAATAAAATATAACGTAGAGTGAGATATATAGCGAGTGATAAGAAAGTATGAGAGAGATGAAAAATTTCTGTCCTTAAACGTAAAAAGGCACAGTCGAAAAATTCATTTACTTCTTAAAAATAAAATAAATGATTAAATAATTTGGTTTTTTTTTTATAGCAAAGCTTGGTACAATAGAATTTTAGATTATAAAAATCATTTATTTTTATCGTCATCATCATATTTTAAATAAATTTTTTAAAATTGGCGAGGGATGAGGTTACCTCTATTTGATGTATATTAGGCTCGGTAGTGTTTTTGCGCTTTCATTTTTTTTTTTTTTTCGGTATTATTATTTTTTTTCTCACTCTCGACACGAGGCACTTCCGTGCCTCTCGATTGAGAGTTATTAAGTTATTAAGCTGTTTTTAGCAAAGTGCTAGAGGAGTGTAAGGCAGTCGATAACTGTCAATGAAATTGTAGAGACTTTGTATACCATTCAAAGAAACCGTCTACGGAAAACTTATTGCTCATTTATAGAATTATTTCTTCGTGAAATACAGTTTTTTAGAAATTTTTCGCCCTTCAATCTTCGACTTTTTTTTTTCTTGAAAACTATACTGAATCAGAAAGTAATTTTTCGTATCGGCGATAGGGATTTCAAAGACGCTTCTTTTGAGCTTAATATCAACTCGCTGCGATAATGCTTTCACGAGACATTAAGTATAAAGCTATTGATTAAAATTTAGTAAAAAAATTAGAAATGTGATAGTTCTAAGATTGTCGTAAAGACCCTCTATTCAGCTAAAATGAAGCTTCTTCAAAAAATCGAGAGCTCAAGCAACTGTGCCTGCCCTGGGGGGGGGGGGATTTCAATTTCTTTTTTAGTATATTAAAATTCGTGAATACAAATTTATTTTATTCTCCATCGTTACAATATTTTTAGATTTTAATCATTCTTTATTCTTTATTTTTCTGGTAAATTACTTTTTCTTAGATTTCCTTTAGAATATTAGGGGTGGGGGGTAACATAATTAATATGTTCCCATATTTATCGTATTTTTCATTATATTCAGTTATTTTTCCATGATATTTTGCTATATTTTTGTATATTTTCCTTTATGTTCACTGATATTTTCGCCATATTCATCGTATTTAGATTAATTAAGGGACTTAAAAAATTTCCCGGAGGAGGGAGGGAAAAACATAATAGATATTTATCAAGCAGACTTCGTAACAACACAGCTTTCTATAACGTTAACACTGACTACAATACCAAATCATCAACTCCTCATCAAGGTATGGTTGATTTAATCAATGAGATTTGTCGTAAAACCACGCTTTTTGATAAAATTTTTCAACGTAAAAATATTTCAAATAGGTATGTTGGTGAGTGTTTAAGAATTGCCGAGATCTAGATGCTCACAATGCATATTATCTATTTACTCAACGTTTAAGATACAAAACTTCTAAATTTTCCCTTATCTTTAATTTAATTATATTTAATTTAGTATGTTCTGATATTGTTTAAGTTTTATAATTCAGCTGCACATAGTCGCTGTTATTAATAATAATTATTATTATTATAATTGTGAAATTTATTATTAATGTGATGCTTAAATGTACTGTAGTCTTATCATGGTTTAACACTCTGGACTTATGCAAATAAATAAATAAATAATTATTTATCGTCTTTATATTAATTAAGAGACTTAGAAATTTTTCGGGGTGGGGGGGGGGGGGTCAAGAAGAAAAGCAAAAACAATAGGAAATTAAAATTCCCTAAAAAAAAAGTTGAAACGAGTTGTTAAAAAAGTTCTATTTGAGCGTATTTATCGTTTTTTCACTAAACGCTTTTTACACGATGTCTCTTGATAGTATTGAGTTTATATCAGGCTTAAAGAAAAAGTTTTCAAAATCTTCATCGCACATGCAGATATTTTCCTTTTGATTAGTTATACTTTAAAAAGAAAAACAAAAAGCTGAAAAAAAAATCGTTTTTTTTTTTCGTAAAACCTGTAATTTCTAAACAGATGATTTTTCAAATGGGTTTTCGAGAACGCTTTATTCAAGCCCAATACAAAGTGGCTGTGGCTATTTAAACAAGAGTTATCATACGTACGCCGTTTTTCAGCCGTGACATTGCCTTAAAAACGTCATAAATGCATCCATTCTGGCGCAAAATCATTTTTCATGAATCAAATCGTATAGAGTTGAACTCAAGGAACAAAAGACATACTATGATTGGTAGTCTAATTTCAAATTGCCAAATATTAAATTCCTACGTATCCCAGGTAGAAATTCGGTCTCGTAGCAAACGAGCTGCAAGATATACGCGAGATATACAATGTTGCAGCAGACTCCTAAAAATTCATGTAGCGAGCGAGCTGCAAGCAAGTTTGTGAACACAATTTAGCTTTATTGTACAAAAAAATTACAACCCTCTAGATGGCAGGTTCGGTTAGGTAAAAGATTCAACGGGTGGGGGTCATAACAATAATAATTTGAAAATTGATTCTTCTTTCCATTATTCAAAATTCTGTGAATAATTAATCTTCATCAGTAGATGATAACGGTTGTGAAAAAAGTGGATTCCAAAATCCTGATGGCGTTTCATACCTGAAATTATATTCTAAACGATGTCGAGAACATGTGTTTTTACGCTTATGCACTTCATCACCACTGAGATGTGAATTTTCATACTTCTTTTCACATTTTTTACAGACTCATCTTTTTAATTTCTTTCGTTCTGATTTTTTACAAACTACTGGACCCTCAAAAACATAGTGAATAGTTTTTTTTTTTTCTGGCAATCTGTCAACAGAAATTTATTTATGTTGTTGAATTATATATGTAAAATATTCTTTGATAACATAAATTACATGAAAATTGACAATAAATTTGTTACCGACCTGTCATAATTATAAAACCGATTTTTTTCGCTGTCGTCGTGATGTTTTTGGGGATTGTCCAGACCATTTCTGGAGTAAATCAGTGTGGGGATTAGAGTCGTAGGCAATGTCTTTATGAACAGATGTATTTTCGTCAATTTTAACATTTGTTGTTCATTGTCGTTAGATGAGTAAACTAAATTATCATTTCATTCGTCTTGTCTGTCTTATCAGAGACATTATTTAACAAACAATCATTCGTATTTATAGCTGAAAGAAACTGAGGCTTGATTTTATTATGAATTTTTTGTTTGTCCTCATCCCAGGTACAATAACCCGGCACAATTTAATTTTCCTTGACATATTTAATTGACACATCTAATAAAGAAATTCAAAGATCATCAAAGAAACAAAAGAATCTCTTGATATTAATAAAATATAATGTAGCTACATATAATGATATATAGCGAGTAATAAGAAAGTATAAGAGAGATAAAAAATTTCTGTCCGTAAACGTAAAAAGGCACAGTCGAAAAATTCATTTACTTATCAAAAATAAAATAAACGATCAAATAATTTGGTTTTTTTTTTATAGAAAAGCTTGATACAATAGAATTTTAGATTATAAAAATTATTTATTTTTATCGTCATCATCATATTTTAAATAAATTTTTTAAAATTAGCGAGGGATGAGGTAACCTCTATTTGATGTATATTAGGCTCGATAGTGTTTTTGCGCTTTCCTGTTTTTTTTTTTTTTCGGTATTATTATTTTTTGACAAAGTCAACATCCGGGTTCAGTGAAGTTTGGCTACGGTAAGCTGGATCCGGGTTTCTTGACTCTTTTTGGATCCAAATCGGATCTGGGACGCCGGACTTTAATCGGAGATTATTTTTTATTTCATAGTTATCTCTGGGTTGAGTCAGGTTTGGCTAAGGTAAGCCGGATCGGGGTTTCTTGACTCTGTCCTGATCCGAATCGGATCCGGGGCGCCGGACTTCAATCGGAGTTTAGTTTTTTTTTTCAAAGTTATCTCCGGGTCCAGTCAGGTTTGGCTTAGGTAAGCCGGAACCAGTTTTTCTTATTCTATCCTGATCCAAATTGGATCCGTAATGCCGGACTTTAATTGTAGTTTGATTTTTTTTCAAAGTTAACCTCCGGGTAAGGCTTGGCCGAGATAAGCCGGATCCGGTTCCCCTGATTTAAAACGGATTTAATTTAGAAGAATTTGAAAAAAAAAAAAAATGAAATTCAGAATGTCATTTCATTTTTTGATAATATTAAATACATTGCTGCTTACAAAAAACATTAATCATATCAAGTTTTTCTATTGTAATTTTTGAATAACTTTCTACGCTTGTAAATGGCTTTTAAGTTTATCAATTCCATGTACGCCGCCATGGTCGATAAGACAGTGTCGCCGACTTTAAACGGACAAGCCGCGAGATCAGATCACAAAAATTTCAGGACACGGGAATAAAAAATAGCGTTATTAATATACGTGCCCTTCGTGGCATAAATATTGGTACGGCGATGGGACTTGGAAGCAACCTTAATATAAAGTTTGACTTTTATATATTGACATATATATCGAATTTATTTTCTATACGGTTATTTATTTTATAAGCAAAAAGTTACTAATTATGAGTCATAATTAGAAATTTTTATTTATTCATTGAAGAAAATAAATATAAATAATGAATAAGTGATAAAAATAATTATTATATTTTTGTATATCATATCAAAATATATAATATTTATAATATTATATTATTGATTTTTATTTTATTTCATATATTATAATTCATTTTTAAGCACTCAAAAAAAATTATTTTATATTGACATTTATATTTTACTTCGACTTATAGTTGAAAAAATATATTATATATATATACAATATACATTATATGTATATAAAACACATTTTTCAAAATGCCTGCAATTTGCCGCCAATCCTAAGCTTGGAAAAAATGTGAAAGGAAATGTTAAGGGAGGGGGTATTCAAAACTAAAATAGGGAAAATCGCGATGGGAACGAACTTGGCTGCAATAGTACCGCCCCCAGGAACGAACTCGGATTTTTTTTTAGCCTTAATCCGGCTTGGGAACGAGCTCGGTACCAGCCGAAAATAAATAAAAATCCAAAGAAATAAATTAGCTAAGGAAAGATGTAGCTAAGGAATTGATGTTACCAAAAAATTATGTTTTAAAGAGGTATTGTTGCTTAGAACATGATTTCTTGGCAGCCTTATTTCCTTAGCTATTGCTTTTCCTCAGGATTTTCATTTATTTTACGAACAAAATTTATTTTTGAACAATAAAAATGTCCAAGGAAAAGCAGTAGCTGAGAAAAAGATGTAGCTAAGGAATTAAGATTGCCAAAAAATTATATTTTAAGGAACATTTATTTCTTAAGACATAATATTTTGGCAACCTCCATTCCTTAGCTACATCTTTCCCCTAGCTACTCTATTCCTCGAAATTTTTATTTATTCATTAAATGATATACATGTAAAATCATTTTTAAACGATGAATATGTCCAGGGAAAAGCAGTAGCTAAGGAATTAAGGTTGCCAAAAAATTATGTTTTGAGCAACAATAACTCTTTAAAATATAATTTTTCGGCAACCTTACTTCCTTAGCTACATCTTTACCTTAGCTACTGCCTTTCCTTAAACATATTTATTTTAAAAAATGAATTTACATGTTTTTTATTTATAAAATAAATGAAAATCCCAAGGAAAGAATGTAGCTAAGGAATTAAGGTTGCCAAAAAATTATGTTTTAAGCAACATTAATTCCTTAAAACATAATTCTTTGGCAACATTAATTCCTTAGATACATCTTTCCCTTAGCTAATTTATTTCGTCGGATTTTTATTTATTTTCGTGAATGAAATACATGTAAATTCGATTTCAAACGATGAACAGTTCCAAGGAAAAGCAGTAGCTAAGGAATTAAGGTTCCAAAAAATTATGTTTCAAGCAACAATAACCCCTTTAAACATAATTTTTCGGCAACTTTATTTCCTTAGCTACTGCTTTTCCGTAAAAACATTTATTGTTCAAAAATAATTTTCCTGTATTTTATTTGTAAAATAAATGAAAATTCTAAGGAAAAGCAATAGCTGAGGAATTAAGGCTGCCAAGAAACCATGTTCTAAGCAACAATACCTCTTTGAAACATAATTTTTTGGTAACCTTAATTCCTTCTTTACATCTTTTCCTCAACTACTAATTAACGTTAACGAAAAATTATGTTTCGGGCAACATTTATTTCTAAAGATATAAAATTTTGCCAACCTGGATTCCTTAGCTACACCTTTTCCTAAGCTACTCTATTCCTCGAGATTTTCATTTATTTTATAAATAAAATACTTGTAAATGTATTTTTTAACAATAAATATTTCAACGGAAAAGCAGTAGCTAAGGAAGTATGGTTGCCGAAAAATTATGTTTTAAAGAGTTATTGTTGCTTACACACAGAGAAGGATATGTTAACAGTTAACATATCCTGTTTAATGTTAACATATGCCATGTTAAAATGGGTGGTGGCTGATAAGTTTACATTAAAGATATATATATATTAACATTAAACATACGTATCTTAATAGTTAATATGCGTATGTTAACTATTAAGATATCTGTAATTGACACAATTTGAAGGTTAGGCTGATAGTTGAAGACATTTACGTATGTAAATATGAAAATTGAATGTAAAGTTAAGAATAAATTTACAAAAAAACTAAATTTAAATAAATTTATGACAACACGAGTACATATTATATTATATTACAATTAGAATAGTATCACAATATAATGTCAAAAAAAAAAGATTACAAGAAGTAGAAAGGCGCATCAAAATATTTGGCCGCGTAAAGATACGTATGGTAACTATAAACATACGTATGTTAACAGTTAAGATATCTATGTTTATTGTTAATATATATATCTTAACATTAAACTTTTGTATGTTTAATGTAAACATATTGGTATGTTAACTGTTAACTTATCCTTCTCTGAGTGCGGCTGTAATTTTCTTTTTTTTTTAAAGCTCTAACTTTATTTAAATTAATTTTATTGAGTGTTGTACAACATAATTGTTTGGCAACCTTTATTCCTTAGCTACTGATTTCCCTTGGACATATTCATCGTTTAAAATCGAATTTACATGTAGCTAAATTCACTTGTATTTCATCCGTAAAATGAATGAAAATCCTAAGGAAAAGCAATAGCTAAGGAATTAGGGCTGTCAAAAAATATGTTTTAAGCAACAATATTTCTCATGAGGGGCGATGGAATTTTTGAAGACGCGTTGTTTGAGCCTAATACGAAGTCTTTACTACACTTTTATCAAAAGTTCTTGCTTTCCTAGTTTTCGAGTAATTTTTGAAAAACGCTATGACTTTCGAGAAAATCGTCCTAGATACTTCGTACAAGACTTAAAAAGCATATGTGGTAAAATCCTACAACTTTTGGTCGAAACTTTTTTTGAAAAAAATTACAGTTTTCATAAAATAGTAAAAAATAGAATTCTTGAAATATTTTTGTCTCTTTTGTTTCGAAAATAGAAAAAAATTGACTATTGGAATCAGGATAAACTTTTTGAGGGGCGATAGAGTTTTAAAAACCACGTTTTTTGAGCCTAATATGAAGTTATTCCGTTGATTGTAACAGAAGTTATAGCTTGCCTTAACTTGAAGGAAAAAAAAAAAAAATCGATTTTCAAAAAATAAAAAAAAATGTACTATTATTGTATTGTTACTTTCAAAAACCATTTAAGAAATAAAATTTAACACGGCTCTAGCCGGAGTATTGAAAATTTTGAATTTTCAACGGTAACGCGGGCCACACGCCCCAACAAACGTTAACAGATCTTTTTTGCCATTGTTTTCGTCTTTCATAAGACCAATAACTTTTTTTTTGACTCGTGGCATATCATAAACATTATTTGGTGAATAATCAGATGTATCGAATCTTCCTAAATTTGCCTCCATTTTTTCATAAATATCAGGAACTTTGAAATTCAAAATGAGTGAATCAGTATCCATGTAAAGTGCTTCGCCATCATTGTGGTTGAAAATTTTTTTAATATAATTGTAGTAAAAATCATAGATCCAGATATTTGAAAGATCTAATATTGTAAATCCAGAATAAATTGGCTTATGAAAAATTATTTTTACTCGTGACAATTGCAATGTCATTTTCATAAATTGAACACCTGTGAAAATTTGGTTTTGCCATCAATGATTTGGCTTCATAGCGACCTTCCCATTTTGTCGCTATTTTAACATCTTTTTCTTTTTTTACATTTTGCATTGTTTTACCATACACACTGTTCATCAATTTTGAAAATTTTTTCAAAATCTGTGGTCTCTTGCTGACGCATACCATTATTAATATCAATATATTTTTTCAGCCATGAGCTTCGTTTAATTTTCAATATACGATGAATTTTGTTCAACTTCATGCCAAAACCCTAATATAGTTTTAAATTTCTATAATGTATGACATAATTTTTTTTTGGATATAATAATGCCATTAATTTTGATTGCTTTAAGTTTGGTGCTGTGAATTGCTCTGGACACAACGGCAAATCTTTATGCCATTCATGTAAATATTTCGGATAATCCAAAGATATATCCAATTTCAGACTCATCAGATATTTTTGGTACATCAATATTTAAATCATCTTCCCACTGGAAACCTCCATAAGGCAAATATTGACTCATGCCAGCACCATATAAATTATTTACATCAAAATACATGATATATGATACTTTTTCTTCTGGATTGTATTTTTCACCCATATACCAATTGTTGGCTTTGGCATATCTATTCAAACATTGTGCAACACGACCTCGAGTTCCTTCCTTAATGAAAAAATGCATAGCTGGATCCGTCAAAAGTTCAAGTTTCACTCCTGTATATTTTAACATTGCATCAAATGCTAGAACTGGTGCAATAAAATAATGGAGTGTATCTAAACTGTACCTATGTTGATTAACAGCTCAAACGAAAATTTTCAAAAATATCTGACAATGACAGCACATCTGTTTTCAAATATAAATCAGAATATTCGCCTAATGTCTTTATTTTAAATTTTTCCCAAATATTTTTGGTATGTTCATAGTCTGCATCTGATATATCAGAATTATCCAATTTTGAGGAAAATTCTTTTTTTGGTGGAAGAGGTTTTTCATTTATTTTGGCCTCTTTTGGTTGAAATATAAACATAAATTGGTTGAGCCCAATATAGATATAGATATACGTTGACGTATGTCATCTTATATTTATTATTAATTATTATTAATAACATTGCAATTTTATTTCCAGCCATGATAATGCAATAATATGGCAAATTTCTGAGTAATACATTACTGGTATATATTACCTGAAATAATTATTTTTAAGATTATATACTTGAACTCAAAACAAATAAATGGATTAAGAAATTATTATACTCAATATCTAAATTAATATTGATTAAAATTTTTTTCAGAATTCTTGTAAAGCTTAAATGAATATTGAAAATTCTCTCAAATTAGAATTGTTTATTGTAATTTTTTAAATGAATAAAAAAAAAAAAAAACAAAAATATATTTATTGACGATATTATCGCAATTATCGTAATTATCGTGAAGGTATTATCGTATCGTATCGTCATATCGTCACGATAAAAATTTACATTATCGTATCGTCTATCGTGATTATCGTATCGTATCGTGATTATCGTCTATCGCGGCAACACTAAATTTGATTCTTAAATGATTCAGCTTTACAATTTTGGTATGTCTCGCAGCTTCATTTAAAAAGATATTCCGTCATATGTTAATATTGTACGAAAATGTTGATATGATGCAACACGATTTGTATGTATTTGTGCAGGACGCAAAGCTGCAGTCACACACCACAAAAAACAAAAATTATCTCTATTTTCTATATTCAAAACTGTTCTTTTTCTTATATCATCAGGCATTTTAACAAACGTGGAAGCACAACCACGCAACGGTTGATATTTGCATACAGTGAAAATAATGCTCTGAATTTTTTTTAAACTACAGCCAGAAATACTAAGATTGAACTCCTCAATTTTCTTTAATAATGGATCGAAAAAATGTCCATCAAACCACTCATCAAGATCTGTTGTTGGAAGTATAACTTCATTATTTGTAATAAAAGATTTTATTTCTTTTACTTCTGTATCAGCTTTTAAAACCTTATATACACAATGTAAACATGAATTGATCTTGAGATTAATTTTCTTTGTAATTTTTCAACTATAGTTGTAAGTCTAACTACCACTAATTGTATTCTTTTTTTACACCCACTGAATTAGCTGAATTTTCCAAAAATTTATTCAATAATTTTACATTTGCACTACCCCATTTGATCGTTGGATCAATTTTTCCAATAGTATTTGCAGATGGATAACCCACGCTCGAAATGTTAACAAGCTTCTCACACCTTTCGATAGAATACATTTTTAGATAGATAATTTTTTTAATAATCAGAAGAAAGTAGTTGACGTGAGATTAACTGACTAATGAAAGATGAATAATTTACCATGCAATCAACATAAAATATATTAAATAAATGGAAGAAAGAATACATTTTTCTCACTGAGGCATTTTTTTTACTACTTCTTTCCACGCGTTTGCTGTGGTAAAGTGAACTATTACCTCACTCTCCGCTCCACACGTCTTTTTCACTTTACCGTGCGTAAGTTTCATTTTACCGTAAAAATCATTTTACTGGAAATTTCGGTTAAAGTGAAAAAGACGTGTACAGCGAAAAGTGAGATAATAATTCACTTTACCACAACAAACGCGTTTAAAAAAGTAGACAAAAAATGCCCACGTGAGGAAAAATATATGTGAGATTAGCGGGTGAAGCAGAATTTTATCAAACACTGCGAGTAAGGCCCGAGACGGAGTGGAAACATAAGACAGTGGCAATCGAGGCGAAACGCAGCGGATGTTGGAAGGATGACACGCAAAATCGTGAAGCGCTCCACATTTTTTTGAAAAAAACCAGAAACTTAGAAAAAATAACGAAGTTCCCCCGCCGGGAATCGAACCCGGGTGTTTTGCTTTTCGGGCAAACGCCTTGACCACTAGACCAAAGGGCTTCTTATTTTTTCTAAGTTTCATCAAGTCAACTCCGACGTCCTTCTATGCGTCAATTCATTTTTTGAAAAAAACCAGAAACTTAGAAAAAATAACGAAGTTTCCCCGCCGAGAATCGAACTCGGGTCTTTTGCTTTCCGGGCAAACGCCTTGACCACTAGACTACGCGTTTGATAAAACCTTACTTTACCCCCTAGTATCACAATATACTATTGTCTTGAAAAGAAAAATAAAAATTTGCAAAGTAAGCGAAAATTAAAAAGTGATGCATGATTGAGACAATGGATCTACAATGATCACGCGTGCTTGTTGTACGTCACGAATCATGTTTCAATTCCCCGTTGAAATCATTGTCTCTACGTCGGACGTGATTTATATTATTTGAGAAGTATAAAAAATATAGTCGACTTAACTTTTTTGATTACTCTCCATTTTTTTATTTTTGAATACATTCGCTGAGAAAATTTTTGTAACTTTATGTGGGATTGTTGTTCAAGCGAAAAAAAAAGAATGACGACGTAAATTTACAAATTATTTCAATGATTTATTCCATTTATGTGATCGAGATTTTTTGTCGTGAATATTGTAAATTTTCAATCAATATATAGCTTTTTTTCCCAGAATAAAGGCTGAAAAAAAATTTGAAAAATTTACCTTTATTCATTGTCTGTTTTCAAGTATATTCAACATTAAATTACTGTGTAAATGTTAACATTTTGAAATCACTTACTCATTTTACAGTTTTCAGTGATGAATAAAAATAAAATAAAAGTGATTCAAAAAAATGTAAATTTTGCAAGGTGGAGAATGGAAACACATGATACAAGTAAAAAATGTAAACTGCACGGAGAAAAATATACATATGCCAATCAATTAAATAATAAATAATGTAAATTAATAAATTAATTATTAATGTATTAATATATCTACATAACAATAAAATAAATTATTTGAAATCACCCGCCCGAACGGTGATTGTCCCTTGTAAGCTCCGCCTTTTTTGGTTCAAAATTATTTTATACCGGTGAAAAATCCGGTTAAAATTTCTCAAAAAATTAAACACCGATAAATTAACAACCTTAGATAGCCATACACACAGAGATTGAATGATGCCTTCTTGTATTGATATATTCCAAACTACCGCTCTATCTTTGGTATCTTTTTTTTATATTATAACACAAGATTCCAATATAACTAAATAATAAATTCATTTTCATTTGATAATCAGACATCTTAAAGTCTAGGAATCGAGTATAATTATGATCAAAATTTCGATTGAGTAGATCAGAATAAATTAATAATGATAATATATAGCTGTAATGTCTCAATTGTTATTTTTAAATCAACAGCAACAACAACATTCGATTTTTCATCAGTTATTACAGGTTGATTAGGAATTATATTTTCATGATCAAAATCATCAAGATGATGGAAAAGTCGAAAAAATATAAAATCTGCGTATATATCATTTGAAAAATTATATTATTAATCTTTAATGATGCACGTGATAATTATACATATTATATATATGAGCAGAAACGCCAATTCGAGACATCGGTTTGGATAACCCATCTTCAGAACTTCTTGAAATTTTGACAGATTATAGTCCTCGATAAAATACACTTAGCAATTTTTTTTTTTATTTTTTGGCAGTTATTGTATGGGGCATTTTATCAAAATTGAAATTTATTTGTCTTTGGTTTATTTTTTTAGTATTTTTTCAGCGAATGAAAATATAGAGAGAAATTGTTTTCTATGTGAAATTTCCTCAGCTTTTCGAAAGAATATTACTTTTTTTTTTTGACATTATAACACATTTAAAATCAAGTTTTTCGCGAAAAAAGCTGTTTTAGTCACGTTGCGCCAAAATTGACATATTTGAAAATATTTTTTTCGGAAAGCTGAGAAAATTTTACTGAACATATGTGAAAGTCAAATTGGGTTCTCTATAAAAACGAACGGAATCAAAGAAAAAGCAAAAAAACGATAAACTCAAATTTTCAATTTTTTTAAACTTGAAATTTAAAATTCATGGCAACGTTACGATATCCGTGGAGACAAAATTTAATAACTGATGTTATAATGTCATTTCGAGCAAAAAATAATGGCCCCAACAGAATTTCGATATCTCGAATACTTTTCGAGACATCGAAGTTGCAAGATATCACATTTTTGTTTGTTTTGTTATTTTTGTTATAAACAAATGTATAGGAAAAAATTAATTTATTAATTGATTCTTATAGTGAATTTTACGAGGAATATTATGGAATTAACAGCAATACCATATTTAGAATAGTTTTTATGATATTAAGCTTTGAAAAAAAAATATTGATATCGATTTCAGTAGTTTTTTTTTTGTAGAAAACAATGGGCATAGTAAAAATCCAAAATCTTCAATAGTTTTTTTAGATATTTATGGTTGTAAATTAATGATATCTTTTTGGCCAGCTTGACTAAAAACTAGCTTCACCAAACTATCTGCTGACTGGCTTTATACCCATCAAGATCCTTACTATTTATTTCTCCTTTTCTGCTGCCTGCAGTTTATGCGGCTCTCGGGTGGGAAATGTCGTGATGCAAAAGATGCATCTGTCAGTAACGTCATAGCCCATTAATAAATGTCTCATAGCTCCGTTCTCTGATAATTTGCGTATTGGTCAAATTTGTCGAATCTCGTTTCAACATTCAAATAGACAATACCGTCGGGAAAAATATCATTAACATACTGAGTACGACCACAAAAATTATTCATTGGTTATTGAGTGTTGTCAATGAAAAATTATAAATTTTGAAGCATAGGCACTATTTGTAAGTGACACCTCCGAAACATCTAATAAGTTCTACTTAAAAGATAAATTTCCGAGAACCCCCGTCAAATTTTTGAAATTTTTTTGTATTTTTGTTTAGTATAAAAATCAATTTTATAAGAATAATTTGCTTTGTTTTCAGTCTCCTTTGTTTGACAAGAGATAAAGAGAAGAATAGTGGCTCCACAAGTGCAGATTTATATGCTACTGAAGCTGAATCCCCGTGGCAAGTTAAAGCTCGTGCAACTTCAATCATGTATGAGACGCAACAAAACTTTGTTGAATTCGTTGCATTATTTAGATCATTTAGTTTGAGAGCTAGGAAAGATCTTCGTGATTTATTCGAGCAACTTGCAATTACATGTCGTAGTCAGAGCGATGGGTCACTCCGTGAAATCAATATGCGTCCTTCCGTACCTAGACAGACAAGTGATGCCACCCCACAACGAATCGGTACGTTTAATTCTACCAGAAGCCTTTACCTTTCAAATAGACCAGCTTGTATGACACAAAATTTAATTTTATTTTTTTAGGCCTCTTGACTCGAAATAACTCTATCGATTCTTATGAATATCAAAATAGTGGAAATCTTCAGAAGAAACAGATTTTTGATGCTGTTGCCGCAGCAAGTATTGTCAATAATTGCTCTGGTGTGGACACATCGAAATCGCAAGTTATTACATTGGCAACGTTCACAAAATTTTTGGAAACACGCCAACTCGAAAAACTCAGCGACGAGCAGATTAAATCGCTTATCAAGGTACATTCTGCAACTTTACTAGCTTGTGATATAAGAAAGTTTTCTACTTATTTTCTGGTACATATTAATACTTTTGAAATATTAGCGCCATGAACCAGATCCAATATTAAGAGGTCAGTGGTGTTTATCATTCGAAGGATTCGCTCGCTACATGATGGACAAAGATAACTATGCATTTCCCAATGAATATGAGATACCACGAGATATTGAAATGCAGCAGCCACTATCACAGTATTACATTGCGAGCTCTCACAATACTTATTTAACAGGTCATCAGCTCAAAGGTGAATCATCGGTTCAGCTTTATTCTCAGGTAATAAATACCTGTCTAAAAAAATCTGAGTCGATCTACCAACAAAAGTATCTGAGTCTTATTTTCTATTCGTTCCCGTTCGATTGGGATATCTGTCGATTGTCAACGTGTTTAAAATTTGTTTATTGAGCTTCTTTTTATTTTAGCGTGAATCAAAAGTTTTTTTTTTGAAGCCACTGACAATCGTCATTAAGCAGGAGATATAAATATTAGTTTCTTGAAAGTAGTTCTGGTTTTACTCACAGAGGCAAATTTGAGAGGTCACTAATTTCGGCTCTCGTTGAAAGACCGACAAATTTCATAGAATCCTAGAAAATTATTATAAATCACTATACATGGTCATCAATTGTTTGAAATATTGTCTATAATCTTACATCAAATCACCTTGTACACTCAACCACTCAGTTATAGGCTACCCAGTTATCGGCAGCAGGCAACTACACTAGTGCAAGAGAGAGAAAATAATGTCCAATGTCCAACCGATGGTAGAGTAGCGACATCAGACGCACCCACGCGAACATGCATCATGGATCGGGACCGTGATTGGCTTCATCAGTGACATCAACCAGTTCCACCCTAAGAACATGTTAACATCATCAAGAAGTCAGCCACCTCTAACACGCAGTCAGTCAGCTTCACCAGAAGCCAACCAGAAGCCAGGTCTCTAGTCCTGGTGCTATCACCCAGCTACAAGTGCAAGCTGACGATCGTTAATGGGTGCCGGCGTTCACTTGTTTTCCCGACCTACTATCCCTTCTCTTATTTAACACCCTCCATGCAACCGTCTTCGCGCACAGCTCGTGTAGTTCTCTGGTTTGAATGTGAAGTAGGGGATAATGATCTGACGTAGTCAGGGTCAGCAACTAATTTATCAGCACATGGCCGATGTGTATCAGTTATTTTGACATATAGGTCAGTAGATGCCAACTACTGAGATTAGTCACGAACCAGTGGTATCATTTATTGGTCTTAGTCAACAATTTCTAAAGACTTATAGACCAATAATTATTGTCAAAAGAACGAGACCTGCCAATTCTTGTTATAATGTATTTATATTTTTGTCGTTTTTTAGTTTGTCATTTATGAAACGATTTTAATTGATCAAGACAACAGAAAAAATGGATATTGTGTTAAAACTAAAAGAGAAAAATATATTCGTTTATTCGGCTTTTGAATTAAACACTGAATGTTGCGAAGACAGTTGGTAGGAAAGTGCGAATTCAAACAACAATTTTACAACTCATAATAATGATTGAAAAATTGAAAAGTGTAAAAAAACATGGTACTGGTTTGGGACACTATAAAAAACTCAGTGACAGAGTAAAGTAGAGTAAGATGGTTGTTCTTCATTTCAAGAATGGATAAGATCAGGAACCATTGTTAATCATTAGCGTGCAAATATCAAGTTTTAGAGGATGCAACAAAGATGACAATTAGTCGCTTGAAAAATATTCTTTAAACGCATGAAAATTTAAATAGTGTCTTAGCTTGTAAATTTAGGATTGAGAAAAATGGTAAATCTATTGTGTAACTGATTTTCTGACCTGCACGGCGAGAACTATCAGCCAAGGTTAGCAACGAGGAATTCTCACCATCCTCCTAAAAATCACCGAGGGGAGCCATGTTGGTTATCTCGGAAGCCAACAACCGTGGGAGTCACGAGAACTAATACGGGAGCCTAACTCAGTCTTAGAAATGGTAGAGGGGCGCGGTCCACCTGATCGGATTATGAAATACGTAACCAAACCTAAGGGAAATATCGGGAACCAAGTATAGTGTGTTACATACGCCTATATTACATTGTGACTATACTATAGTAAAATACCTACGTCACAAGTATCGTAAGTGTGGGAGCAAATAGTCTACACGTGAGATATGTATTTTGTATGAAGAACCATACAGTGGTCCATCGTGACCAGGTCTTACACATACGTTGCCATTGCGATAATAATATATCTCAATATTGTTATTATTTACAGCGATCCATTCGTGAACCCACCCATACACATTTATGTGTGATGATAGTCTAACCATCACATACACATTGCGTAGTGAGAATATAATAATTATTATTATTATAATAAGAGAGCCATTCAGCGTGATCATTAGTATTAGTCTGTCATTGGAAATTCGGACAGAGTTTTACCAAGACTTAACTTCTGATACTTAGAGAGCCTATACGAGATATCCAAACGATGTCGAGAGAACCAGTAGTGAACCATAGTAAGCCTAATCAAGAAAAGGTAGTGATCAGTCGAGGGCCAGACAAGTTGTGTCGTCTCACGACGACGTTGAGTGCTAAGTTACTGCGCGTTCTCTGACTTCTTACTCACTGCGCGTTCTCCGACTTCCAAGAGTTTGCTTTGTCGACGGATGGAGGGGAAGACTAGTACCGATTGAGGTTCAACGTATCAAGCCTACTACGGGAATTCGAATACATACGAGACATGTGTTACACTGACACCACTCGCAGCAAACTTGACCCTCCACAGAGTTATAGCAGTGATCCTTGGACTATTAACAACCAACTCCCATTAGTTATTAACAAGCCATTTGACATCAAATAAATAATATTTATTTTGAGAACCCACGAAATAATAAATTTCGTTACAATTAAGAAGACTAAATATTTCAATACAAAGAATCGAGTAATTTCAACAGCTGACTAGAATAATTGGTTCGATGATAATATCTCAAAAATGAAAGATTTTCAACAAAAAGATTCTGGTTAGACATTGAGAGCAATCGTGAATTTAATGATCAATATTAATAGTTTTAACTGACTCAAAGATTATATATCATCATTTATTGAATTGCCGGAAACGATTGAAGCAAAAAAAGCAGTTGTGAATATAAAAAATGATGATGAGTACTGGTTTTTATATGCAGTCACAACAGCTTCGTATTCAGCTTCATCATACAAAAGCATCTCGGAGATTCTAGAATCTTCCAAGATGTTTCTTTTAGGATTTATGGATTACAAGTTTCAGTGAGATCGAGAAAGTTCGACAAAGATTCGGGATTGTCCGTGAAAGATCAAAATCATTCGGAAACATTTGAGATCATTTGAAAACGTTCGAAAACATTTTTCAGCATTCAGAAACAATTTTTTGTGACATTCCGAATCATTTCGGAAACATTAGAGAATATTTAAAACCAATCAGAAACATTTTTCCAACGAAAATGACGGCTCAATTTAAGATAACGATTTTTCGAGAATATTTCAGAACCTTATATAAATCCGTCGGGTTTATGAGAAAGATGTTCTAGAAAATGTTTATCTCATCCGTTTTTTTTCGAGGTTGCGAACTAGAGCACAGAGATATCGGAAAAAATTCCCGTTACAACCAACAAGCATTTTTTTTATAAATATCAATATTAAATTTGTCTGTCAAACTTTTTTTCTGTTGAATATATTCATTGTAATAGTAATGTAAAAGTAGGCTTTTCGCCGGCAGATAACAAAAAGATGACGTCATTTAGAGTTGCTATTCTTATTACAATAGGAGTAGGCCATTTGCCGGCAAATAACAGAAGGATGACGTCATTGAAATGCTACAAGAACTTTTTATAATGTTCAATGACGTCATTTGGAAGCTTCGAGAATTTAGTCCCATACCTACTCTCGGTAGCGGATCGTTTTTGATTTCGCGACAAACACTACTCCCGTAGGCTCAAGTTCGTAAGAATGATAAATCTTTTGTTTTTTGGTTGTCTGTTCGCTATAATACGCAACTAATTTTTCTCAATTTTAACAATCTCTTTGTGTAAGTATAGCCCCTAATCCAATAAAGCTATTATCGGTGTGTGATACGGTTTCAACGTCTGGATTATAGATAAGTAATATTAGCCTAGCTGTGAGTATTTCTTTTACTTTTGCAAATGCTCTTCGTTGCTCTGTCCTCAAGTAGCGTTTTCCATCGAGTGAGTCTTGACAGGGTTTCTGTAGTGGCATCATAATTTTTCACGAATTTTCTAAAATATACAGCAAGGCCCAAAAACTGGTTAGTGCCTTCTACACAGTGAGTTGCTTCCATGTTAGATAAGGATTCTATCTTTCTTCTATACTTTCTTCGATTTCCTTTGTTTCTTTGCTGTGATACTCTATTGTTTCTTCTAAGCATAATGACTAGCTCAAACGCAACGTCATGCATTTTCATTTGTTTCAATACCTCCTCAAGATTGATTATTCCCCCGTTAATTGTTTTGGATAGGATAATGATATCATCCATGTAAGAAAATGCGATTTCATTCGAAGTGTCTCCCAACATCATATTTATTGCAGCCATAAAAACTGCTGGTAAATTGAACAGTCCTATTAGTGCACGCGAAAATTCCCAGTGCTTCTCATGTGTCACAAATGCCGTTTTTTTTAATGAAATTTTTTTCATGGAAATTTGATAAAATTCTGATGCTAAATCAATTGTCGTGTAATATTTGACTCCTCTCCTCAACTGTTCAATTTGATAATCTAATAACGGCAGTAGATATTATATTTTATCGCTACCGCAATCAATTGTCTATAATCAATGCGCATCCGATAGCTTCCTGTCTTTTCTCTTACAAATGTAACCAGATTTGCATATGGTGACTTGCTTTGTCGAATTACATCATTTTTCTATAATTCGTTAATAATATTGGTGAGACCATTTCTTTTTTTTCTGCTAACCTATATAGCCCATTATATTCTAGCGAAAATAAATCGGTCTTACCCTGTTTGTTTAAAGATAACTAAAGATAATCAATATATCGTTTTAGTATATGTTTGCTTTCACTCGCTGCATTATCACGCAAATGGTTCAGCATTTTATTTATGTCTATTGCTGACTTTTTGACTTTGGATATTTTCTTAATCGAAGTTTTCCATGTCTAGTAAGACTTTTTTTGTTTAGTCAAATCCAAAAAATTCTAAAAACAAAAATCCTACCTCACAGAACCATTTTTTTCACGGTACTGCTTTCACAGCAGTACGGCTTTGCTGCTGTAGCTGAAATCCATTAATTTCCGCTATATCCTATAATCAGCACTATAGGAAAGCCTGCCTACAGCAGAAACGTTTTTTCAGCTGAGACTGACCAAGTTGTTGAAAATACCTACTAGGCTGATCACATCAAATTTCGTTGAATCTCACGACAAAAAAATCCCAACTTGATTGAACTGAGCCAACTTCAGGGTTAGAATATTTGACTATAGTTAATGCTGAGTCCTCGTGAACTATATCACTCAATGAATAACATTAAACATAACTTATTGTAATTGTCATTTCAACTTAGCATGTATAAATATCGTCGACTACTGAAATCTCCATATGTAAATCTATTAGTTTTTTTTTTTTAATTTTTAGGTTCTGTTGACTGGATGTAGATGTGTTGAACTTGATTGCTGGGATGGTGATGATGGTTTACCATTGATTTATCATGGTCATACATTTACTACGAAAATTCCGTTCCGATCAGTTGTCGAGGCTATCGATAGGAGTGCATTTGTGAAATCACCATATCCAGTGATACTTTCGATCGAAAACCACTGTTCACTAAGTCAGCAAGCACGAATGGCTCAAATATTTCAAGTAGAGTATTCGAATGATACGATATTCAAATAAAACAAATAAATTTGAACTTTCATTTATCTTTATATTATAATTCATTAAAAAATTTTTTTTCAGTCGGTGTTCGGCGATAAACTAGTAACAAAGTTTCTACATGACGTTGACTTTAGTGACGACGCACAACTACCTTCACCCTCGCAATTACGTTATAAAATACTTATTAAAAATAAAAAACTTGTTGTTGATCCAACAGCACCACTAGCAGTACATTCATCAGTTAATCATCGTAGCAAAATGTTAATGACAGATCGCGCATCATCAATGAAACAGATGCGAACAGACGTCAATCATCCATCAGTTGTCGAATATTTTAGTGAAGATGATGACGATGATGAAGATGACGATGATGACGATAACGTCGATGGTAATATTTATCAAATTGCATTAGATTTATTGATGAAAATTTTCATACGAAGTATAGTTTTCTTAACTTTTTCCAGATAATTCGATATCAAGTTATGAACGCTATCTTGGTACTAATCAATCATACATAAAAGCAAAATCTGATATAGCCATTGACGATAAAATTCAAAAACAAAGTAGTCAGATTGCGAAAGAATTATCAGATTTAGTTGTTTATTTACAAGCTATAAAGTTCCGTGGTCTGAATACAACTCCTGGCATTGTACCAGTTATTAAAACGCGATACCAAAATCATACGGGTACTGTTCAAAGACACAGTATTGCTGGAATTGGTACTGGTGGAATAGGAACATCTACCGGGTCACCCCAATCCTTGTCAACATCTACGTCTGTTGCTAGTGGTGGCAGTAATATCGATACACTATTTAGATCAGGAACGCGTGGTATGCCATTATGTTTCCAATGTTCGTCACTTAATGAAAGTGCCGCTAAAAAAATATGTCGAAAACAACCTTTAGCTGTTGTAGCGCATGCTGAAAATCAATTAATACGCACATATCCTGCAGGCATGCGTATTGATTCATCTAACTTTAATCCAGTTATATTTTGGGCATTCGGGGTACAAATGGTTGCATTGAATTATCAAACTGACGATGCTGCGTTGCATTTAAACGCAGCAATGTATGAACAAAATGGACAATGTGGTTATGTTAGAAAACCAACCGTAATGTGGGACAAAGGTCACATGATGTATCGTCGTTTTAATCCATGGGACAAGGAATTTGATGGTTTGCATTCAGTTCATCTGACTCTGTCTGTTGTCTCTGGTCAGTATATATCACAAGCGAATTTACTAGCAAGTACTTATATTGAAATTGAACTTGTTGGAATACCAATTGATTGTGCGAAACATAAAACGAAGGTCATACTTAATAATGCATTGAATCCGATATGGAATGAAAAATTTTGCTTCCAAGTTATGTTCAAAGATTTAGCCTTTTTGAGATTTGGTATTATAGAAGCTAATTCTCATCACCTCATAGCTCAACGTGTACTCCCATTGAAATGTTTAAAACCTGGTTATCGGCATGTACGTTTACGCTCAACTAAAAATAAACCTCTAGATTTATCGACACTTTTTATCTATTCAAGAATAGAAGAAGAAAGTCTCGATTACAATACATGCTGCAGAGATCATAATAAGGAATCTAAGCGCCTCAATTTTGCTAAAGCACCTGAAAAATTACGTAGCATTGATCTTGGTTTAGGTAGCCTAACTTTAAAACGACGAATGTTTTTTCTTATGGTTTACGATGTGATACCAGATGAGCCATACACAATATTAAAAGTCACACAAGAGAGTACAACAGAAGAAGTAATTATTCAAGCATTGCAAAAAGCAAGCATCTCAGCTGAGCATGTCGACGAATATATATTGGTTGAAGAAGTATCCCGAGGATGGGAAAAAAAAGATCGTGAAGAGTTACCAACTCAGCGAGTTCTTGATTCAATGGAACATCCACTTCAAGCACAAGCATTGTGGAAAGGACAGGGTCGTTTCTTATTAAAAAGAGTTGGTAATGATCCGAGTAGTCGAGCATGGCTTGCATCAATCAGAAGCACGGCAAGCCACTCAAAATTATTTGAAGAACGAGAAAACGATCAATCGACTCATATATGGGATGAAGCTGATACATTTCTTGTTTGCGTGTACAATGTATCACCAGAAATACCATATGCAATATTACGTGTTCCAGTTAATAGTTCAGCACAAGATGTATTGGCACAGGCATTAGTCAAAGCAAGAAGAATGGAAGATCCATTAAAGTTTGCACTTGTTGAAGAACTTGAATGGGGTGGTGCAGGTCCAGTTGCAACTAATAATCGTCAAGCAAGAGTGTTACGTGATGATGAAAATGTCTACAGTACTCAGGCATACTGGAAAACTCTTGGACGTTTTATATTACGTGAACGTGAGCATGCTTTACCTCGTAAACATTTACTTCCTGCAACACTTGACAGATTAAGTAAAGGTTTTTCGGTTGGTAGATCAGTATCACTGCCAGGCTCAGGTAAAGAGAAAATACCAGTTTCTGAAGCCCTTTCTGATCCAACGTCTAGAGGTTTACGTCATCGCTTACTATTGACTAGTCGTAGACGAGAAGTACATTCAGATGGTGAAGAATCTAGAGAATCAGATATCCTTAATGCTGCTCTTCATTTGAAAAAAGTTTCTTTGAGAAAATTGAGAGTCTGGAGATCTTAGTGGTGATACCAAAGTATTTTTAAAACGACTCATGTTAGCCCACTGACGGTTTCTCCGATAGATGATTTCCTTTATTTGATGGTTCTCTAAGATAATACGAGGAAATTATTTCCAAAGATCGTTGGTTAAACACGTATTATTGAAATAGATACTCAGGCGAAAAGCTGTTTATCAGCAGAATATCGTACCTGCGTTATGCCCTGTGAGGAGAAATAGGGTTCTCCTTCCACTACTACTGTTCAAACAATTTCGTCTAATATTTAGCCTTTCTTTGTAAACGCTTTCGTAACAACTATTTTTTTCAATGGAGAATAAAGAAAAGAAAAAAAGCCATGACCAAGTGACTAGTTTTAGCTACGGAATCAATTGCAATTTGTTACAAGTTGCTAATTCAATTCTTTCATATGAGAAAAAAAAGACTAGTTATAATATATAATTATTCAATAAGATATCAAATAATTGCAGTTAAGTAAATATTTAGAGCTACATGACCAATATCAGCTGAGTTACCGCAGATAGCTTCATCATCATTTTATTTATATGATTATATATATATATATATGATTTACTACCAAGGGTGTACAGGAAAAAAATCATAAGTTGAAACCATTCAACAGTTGTAGTGAAAGAGTAACCCCTTGTGAACATGTCAACGATTAGTACATGATAATACTTATGAAAGTACGTATCGAAAATATATTATCTCGAGTACTTTCTGGAATATCGATTCAATATAACATTAAACAAATTTAAGAAATAAGAAAAAAAAAAATTTTCATTTTATTTTCTGTCCTCTGAATGATAAGTTCTCTTTTTTAGTTCTTGTCTCGTTAGTAGAAAAGATGCACAATATTCTTACGCAACCAATTTTCGATTGTCATTTGAAAAAAAAAAATTAGATTCTTGAACTTAATAATATAAACTACTGATTTGATATTTTTTAATAACTACAGTTTGCGAACGCTATTGATCATTGACACAATTCTTTTGCTACAGTTACATGTACTTACACCAGCAACGATCAATTCAAATATTAATGCGAGCTCAAACGTACTCATATATCTTTGGTAAAATCAAAGTGTTCGTCATCAAAAACAATATTGTTGTGCTGAAACTTTGTAATATTATTAGTTTAAGGACAATTCTTCATGGTAACAGTTGTATCAAAATCATTCAGTATTTTCGTTTTATCACTTATAATATTGATGAAATAAATTCAACACTCATCAACCGTTCGTTACATGACTGCTGATTGGTTTTACAGCTCAACAAATTTTACCGCAATCATATCCTAATAAAAAAGTTGATCCCAAAAATTATTCAATTTTGTTGTGTATAACTTAAATGATATATTGTAATTATGTATTGAGATGGGTTTTGTGTGTTTATTTTTTCTTTTTGAACAATGTGTTGCTCGATATTATTGATCTTTGTAACGTCAAATTTTGTTTTTCTCGAATTTTATTGAATATTTATGAAACCCTCAAGCCGCACTGTTTTCCACGATATTCATTACATATCTATTCGTTTCTAAAATAATCGCACAATATTATTATTTTAACCAAATACTTTCTGTTATATCTCTCAAATCCAGTTAATTTTCATCTTTTGTATTTCGTATAGATACACAAATGTTGTTTTTTTTTTGTTTTTCGAGACATTCGTAAAAAAAACGAATGATTCAATTTTGGAAGGAGCTGAATGATTTTATAGCTAGAACTTTTTGAAAAATATAAAATGTATCTCAATTATAAAAATGAAATTATAAAGTCATGTTATTTTTTTATAAATATCGGAGGCGTATAACACTTAAAAATATATTATTCAGTTTCGTAATCCGGAAAAAGCAATCAGTTTTTTTTTTCCAGGCAGACTCACTAATTATTTCATTTAAAAAAAAAAAATAAAGCATATTTTTTCAATCAAATGTATGATGTGTTTACTTGTTTGACACATGGAAACTCACTGGTCCGATTTTATTTTCGTTTAAAAAAATTTCTCTAAAGTACCTTATAATATCGACTATTAGAAGAATCATTCTTAACTTTTGGGACCATTATGATGGAATTATTAACCATTTTTTTCAAGGTACCGATAACAGTATTACAGCTCTTCATGTATTGATTGACTGTGTCGAATTAGAGTTTACAAAACATATTTATTTGAGCCCTGTTTTGATGATCGAAGGGTTTCGTAAAGTTAATGTAGAAAGACAATGAATTATTGTGTCATATTAGGCAGTAGTTAATGGATATCATTATATTTTATTTTTTTATTGTACAAGTTCAAATGGAAGTAGCCAAAAAGTTTCTCAGGTTGCTATGAATTATAACGTACAGATTGGTTTAATCAATGTAAACACATATTTGATATCGTTTTTCAGGTGACTAAAAGATTAATATTAGTTCAATTGTTTGTAAGTTTAAAAAAGTATTACCTCCTAGCTTACAAAAAAGTAAATATCATGACTTATTCATGAAAAATTATTCTAATTTACACTATAAATATCTCTATGAAGAAGATTAGAAAAAATCAGAAAAAAAGAACTTTAATGTTTAAAAATAAATAAATATATTGTTATATTCATTTTGTTTTTATTGAAATCATGAATTTATTCTACTGAAAAATAGCAAGTAATTTTACCTACTTGGTTAAGGCAATTCATTAATATTTATTATATGATTCGTTTCGATTCTGAGTATTCTATGTATACAATCAAATAAATTATTAAACCTATGATATATGCTCATAAAAATATGCAATAGAAGCAACGAATCATAAAAACTTTGTAAAAATACAGGTCTATTCGATTTTTCACCGCTTCCATTTAAAAATTTATTGATTTCTCATTTTCGTTTATAACTAATATTGGGAAACCCCATGATATGAATCTGCAAAAATATGTTTAATAAGGTGCCATAATAATGTTTTTTACAAATAAGAATATGTAAATGAATAAATGACACTTGTTTTATTATACTTATAATAATAATAAACCTCAATAAGTCAATAAAAGTTCGAGTATATGCAATCTAATTGAAATAGCAAGCGAAAAACTTTTGTAATTTTTAAAATAGAGACTTTTTAGCATGAACGAAAAAATTAACTTTCTCATCTTCGATTATTTCAAGAATAAAATTGTGTTATGATCTAAAACATATACTCAA
Source organism: Aphidius gifuensis (assembly GCF_014905175.1). Lineage (NCBI taxonomy): Eukaryota > Metazoa > Arthropoda > Insecta > Hymenoptera > Braconidae > Aphidius > Aphidius gifuensis. The sequence continues at coordinate 10,781,207 of NC_057791.1, read as the reverse complement.
AACGAAATAAGATGATCAATAAATGAATACTTTATTTCAAAAATTCAATTGATTATGTTTTAAATTGCAACTGAAAAATCTTATTCTCTTATTTTCATACTAATATCGTTAAGGAATCTAAATGTAAATATGAGTCGACAGAATTTTTATACATATAAAGCAAGCGTAATTGCATAGCTCTCTCTATGCTCCCTGGTGAAACTGACAAGATCGCTTTTGTCGTGTGTGCGATAGCAAAATCAGAGTCAAGCCAGAGAAGATAAATACAGATTATTAATGAGTCCAAACGTGGTTTTGGGCTTTGTATAAATATATTATTAAATTTTGTATTTATTATCTCTGGCTTTTCTCTGGTTTTGCTATTGCACAGGCGAAAAGAGCAATATTGTTTTGTTTTGGATTTGCTCCCACAATTTTCGCCAGGGCACTGTGAAGTGATAATTTTATTAAAAAAATTAAAAAAAAGAAAAATGGCAATTTGGAGTACTGCACATACGAGTTTCCTGGTTCACTCTTTATTTGCGTTTTAATAACACGCGTGAACCATTGTGAAAATTATATTCTGCTAACCAAATAACAAGTAAGTCATAACCTTAAAATTAATCATTACTTATTATTTTAATAACCGATAAATAAAAAACAAAAATACTGTCAAGGAATCATCAGCTTTGCATCAAGTAATAATATATATAAATATTTTTTGCACCAGGACACTAGTTTCTGAGAAAAAAGGTCTATAACCTTAAAAATTATAATAATATCTGTGCAATCCTCAGAAACTTTATAAAAATTTGGAGTCAATTATTCTAAGATTCTCAACAGGTATCATCCTACATTAATATTCTTAACGAACTCATTTTTTTTCTTGAGAAAATCGTGTTCTCGTTAGTGTTGCCGCGATAGAAGATAATCACGATACGATACGATACAATAATCACGATAGACGATACGATAATGCAAATTTTTATTGTGACGATATGACGATACGATACGATAATTTTCTCACGATAATTACAATAATTCGATAATATCGTAGAAAAAAAAATTTTTTTCAAAAAATTCAATGAAAAATATAAAATTTAAGAGGATTTTTTGTTTATATTTATGCTTTAAAGCAATACTGACTAGAATTTTGATAAATATTATTAGACCCATACTTTAAATGACTATATAATAATTTTTTAGTGTTTATATTCAGTTATTTATTAAAAATTAAGTATTTAATCTTAAAGATAATAATTAAAGGTATTATATGTCACTGATTTTATTTTTTTCTCAAGAGTGTGTGTTGTCTACTAGTTTACATTAACTTGAGCTATATCAAATTATGTTTATATTTTTATTTATTTAAAAGTAAACAAAAAACTCTGTTTTGTACTTGACTCAATCCAAACAGATTGAATCAAATGAAAAATTTTGACGATAACATTTATATTTATTTATTTTTTAAAAATTTATTGATAGTTATGTTCAGCAAAATAAATTTCAGTAATATGACGACAAAATAACAATAATAATATTAAATGAAAATATAATATTATAATTAATTAATTTTTATAAAATATAATATCAAATTATTGTCATATTTACGATAATCTCGTAATAATTATAAAAATATCGTCATATTCACGACGATTTCATAATATTAACAAGAATATCGCTGGGTATGTCGTCCATATTATCGCCGATAATATCGACGATAATTTTGACGATACCCTGGTAGAAATAATCTCTCCGGATTTTCTCCGGATTTCTCTGGATTTCTCCGGATTTTCTCCGGATTTCTCCGGATTTCCCCGGATTTCTGCGGATCTCTCCGGATTTTCTACGTAATTGAGACTTCCGGAGATATTTACGGAGTAATCTCCAGACTATTTCTATAATATCTCCGGATTTTTTCCGGAATTTTGACTTAAAATAACAAACACAAAAAAATGGAAAAATTAATAAGAAAAAGTAGAAATAAGAGTTTACATACAGAAAATAAAAAAGAAATTTTTTCTGAAAAAATCCGGAGAAAATCCGGAGAAAACCCGAAAAAACTCCGGAATAATATCTCCGGAAGTCTCAATTGCGTAGAAAATCTGGAGAAATCCGGAGACGATCCGGAGAAAGTCAGGAGAAAATCCGGAGAAATCCGTAGAAATCCGGAGAAATCTGGAGAAAATTCGGAGAGATTATTTCTACCAGGGTAGTCACGACATTGACGATACGATACGATAATGCCTGAATTATCGTAACGTATCGTATCGCGGCAACATTAGGTCACGTTAAGATTTTAATTTTTAGATTATCTAATTAATCAAGAAAAACGTGAAAAACGCAAGCAACGTAAATTAATGCGAGAAGAGTATCGGGAAACACTCTGAATTCTCGGACTTGCTCAAAGAAAACTGACGAAGACAACATTAGTATTATGACAGGAGTAGAAGGTGGCTCTCCTGGGCGATTTTGTGGAATGTGGTTTCCCCCTTTCCCCCCTTGTGTGTTTTGTGCCGGGATGCATGGGCCTAGTGCATGGGCCTATAGTACAGGGTGCATGGGTCCGTCTAGGATGCATAGGGGTATATAGCAAGGGTGCGAGTGGAGGTATGTGTGTGAGTTAGAGGTATTTGTGTGTATATAGTATAGGTTGCATGAGATCGTAAGGGCGCGTATGAAAATAAAAATGCATGGGTGACGTCATGGTACAACGGTACATATAGAGCATAGGCAGGCGTAGGATAGTATAGGAATAGAATAAGAAAATCGTACAGGTGTAAAGTTTTTTTTAGTATAGAGTTTTCGGTTGAGTTTTTTAGTATAGTTTTATGGTGTGAATAGTGTGAATGTTTTGGTATAGCAACAACTTCAGCATAATTTTTTTGTTTAATAAATTCATATTCATTCTTCATCTACTTTTTTATTTGACGCACAACTTCGAGTGCGCACCCTATTTCTTTTTGTAGCCCATGGTGAATACAGGTTGTTGACGGCGGTAACTGTTCGATAAATTGAGGCCAAAATCTATCTTTAGCTACATCTCTTTCGCATAGTACTTTCTCGAGATATTCAAAGGATTCATTGCCAGAACTCAAAATAAGTCTGCTTTTTGATGCGATGGTCTTCAAAACTTTGATGACTTGTGTTTCCTCAGACTCACCATCGAACCAATTTATTTTCAGTTTACGAGAACGCTTCAGGTTTTCATAACGGCCATAGCAAAGTGGCGTTAATAACCAGCTATTTTTTCATTTATACCAAACACAGCAGTTTCTTTTGGTGAAAAAGTCAAATCTTTTTCTACAAAACCAAGAACAGCAATAGCGATATCCATGACGCCCAAATAAAGACTGAAGTAGTTTATCGAAAACACAGACAGATTCAAAATTCTTATTATTATTTTAGAGGTGGGGAAAAGAGTCAAGTCAAATCATTTTTAAATACAAGGAATTTATCATTATTATTATTTTTTTATTTATTTATTTATTTTTTTAAACACAAATCATTCATTCCTTCATTCATTCAGTATTTGAAATAATTTTTTTATTTAGCGTCGTTGTCCATATGGTCCACATAATGAGAAGGGGTTGGTCCACGATACTCTACAAGATTCAAACTGTTTGGTGGAGTGGCAGGATAAATAAAGTCAAAGTCAAGTTGATCAAAATTCTTGACTAAAATATCATTCTACAATAAGAGCGAACATGTGTCCATAAAACCCGGTTCAAGTATTGTTTCGTCTTCAGTGGATTTCTATAATTCCACAAATAAGTAGTTCCCAACCGTCATCTGTAGATAATGCTGAAGAGTTTCTTTATAAATACGTACACCTTCAAAGTTTTTTCGTAGATATCGTATAATAGCATCTGAGTAAACTTCTGCAGGATAATGAGCCAATATTTTTTGACAAGCTGCTACCCATGTTCCGAGAGAAAATAATGTCCTCAAAGTTTTTTTTATAAATAATAAACGGACATTCCTTTGTTCAAGAAGAATACCTTGAGTTTGAATTTTCGTCGACGGTATCCATTGCGTTTCGTTATCCAAAAAAATACTTCTGTTAGTATCACTGGCTATAATTTGTATTGTAGATTTGAAAAACTCTTCACTTGTCCACTGAAGACCCACACACAATGATTTTGTATTAGATTTATTAAGGGAAGTTGTATATGGTAGAACGAGAACACTGTCGTATTTAGCCATGTTGAATAACCGATGGGATAAACTTTTTTAAAAATGCTTTTATACTTTTCTTATAATAAGAGGGGGAGAGCTTACAGATTTTAGTAGATGCTTGTGTTGCTCAGTCTATCTTGGGATCCAGGATCATTTCCAACCATTATATCGTTGAATTTTTTAATTTTTTTCTTTATTGTGTAAAAATAATTGAATGTTGGTTTTTTGGAAATATGGTACACAATAACAGGTCCTAATAGTATTTGACCCGGTAAAATGTATAGGTGTGTATCGTGAATTCTTTCTTTTTTACACACAGTAAATTTCACCGCATTTGATGCCTTTACAATTTCTTTAAGACGTACCGGACTTGAGTTGACAATCATTTTTTCAATCGCTGTTTTATTAGTTTCATTTATACTTTCAACTAAATTTAAAAATTCATATCCACCAATATAGGGATGGAGGACTTTATCATTATTTTAGGATATCCCAGGAACCCCGACTAATATCACAGAGTCGATACGAGCTCTACACCCACTATTGACAGATATTATGCCTGTTTAATTTAGTTTGTGGGTTTTCACATCATCACCACAAATAACTCGTAACTCGGTTTTTTCAACCATGCTATATAACCGTTTTTTATTGTATAATTGAATGAAATGTGGTTGAAGATTTTCATAAAATTGAATATCACAATCTAACATATTATCTTGTTTGTTTGTCATTAATATATTAATTTCACATGAATTTGTACTTCTTGTATCTTGTAAAGAAAAAGAGTGAGTGCAAAAAGATGTTGGTACGCCTGGAAAAACTGACATGCCTGGATATTAACGTCGGTACTGTATTCACTTTTATCTTGGGCTATAAGAATCAAATAACTTCTAAGTTTAATCTATGCAGCAATATGTGATTGGAAAGTATGTTGTTTTATCGGTGCTGGATGGATTTTATATATTGAATAAATTTTTTGTGACAGTAGAAGTATCATAATACTCAGTAAAATTCGTCTCTCACGGTAGGCAAGAGATATTATTGCAATTTTCCTCAGACCATCAATACCTGCATCATTTATTGATAATGGTAGTACATACTGATTATTATTATTTTGTAAAAAAAAAGACGCAAAGAATCTTCAATTTTCTTACTAGACATTATTCGGGGCGGATTAATCCAAGTCTAGCAAAGTAGTCGATTTGAATTACGAGTTCTAATGGATTAATATATTCCTCATAACTCAGTTCTATATTCCGAAGCCAGATACGCCCGAGGTTCACCATAGTTTCAAAGAGAACTTTCCATAAAAGTATATCCTTGCTTTTCCAGCCTACACTAAATTACTCCATTTGTGCCCCAAAATAATTGATGAGTCCATCGTTGTTTTTTAATCGAGTCTGCACTGTATGTAGCTCTGTTTGTAATGAATGGGTTGTATTATTCAAAACAGAAATCGTTTTTTTCTTATCACGTTTTATTTTATTGATTTCTTCATCAATCATCTTGGCATCGTCTCTATTCAGAATTCCAAATAATGAGCTTGATATTGCACCCACGATAGGGTAGATGGGTTCATTACGTTTTGTTTTTATACCGTCTTTATGAAATAATGAATTAATTTGTTCTGTATGCATTGCGATTTTTTTTCGTTGTTCCAAAAAAGAAAGTCGCCATGATACAAAGTCACAATTATTTTTTACAATTTTATCTGCTCCATACTTATGACATATTTTATGTAGACCAGCCAATCCTGGGTCTTCTTTAGTAATATTACCACCTCCACCCAAATTAGCATCAAAGTAACGCAAAGGTGAAATATTTGGTAAAAAATTGAAAAGATCGTCAACATCCATATTCGTTGTAAGTTGTAGACTATTACTCGTTGGACGCATGTTCTCGATATAATAATAATACAAGCCCGGTGTTTGTATTCTCGATTCAAATATCTTCACAACTATAGAAAAAATCAAAAATACTGTAAGCGGCATGTTATTGACTAGATCACGGCCTGTGATTGACTGAGTCAATTAATTTACAGCATGGGTATATGAATAGGTAAAATAATTTACAAGACAATTTGTATATGTTTAAAAAATTATTTCTATTTTTATATTAATGGAATAATTGGTCGTACAACTTTCTCAATATTCGCTCGACATTTAACTTATTTTCTTGAATCAGTTGAACAATTTCCGCAAGAAACAAAATGTCTACATGGTAAAAATAATATACCCAAATTTTTTTCTAAACAAATTTTACATCTAGATTCAATATCTTAATCTATACTGAGGTAATCCGGTGATATATTTTTCATAATTACTATCGAGTTCGATTTGATTTTCAATTTTTCTGCTTCTTCCTCATCGTCTGATGGTTAATCATCGGTTTGAAGTATTTTAAAATGATCAATGAATTCTTGTCTTTTGATAACACGTACAAAATAACATTCTTTCAAATAACGTGCATGTTTTTCCCATGGATCTTCATTCGGGAGCCAGTCTTTTCTCCCATTACCACAGTGATAACACTGGATGTAGTCACCAGTACCAGTGTAGAAAAACCCTGACTCATCTAGCTTTTCTTTTGTCTGGCTCATGTGCTTAGGCCAATATCCATATGATTTCAGGCGTAAGTTATAAGTCAAGTATTGTCGAACCTTGGCAGTTTTAACATCAACCTCAGGCTGCGGATCAGGGTACGGTGGTGGTACATAAACAAAAAGACTTAAAAATTCTCGATGTTCAAGTCTTGAGACAGCAGCTGATTAATATGAATAACGGAATGACAGTGAAATTACAGGAGAAATATTTTTCGATAAGGGTAGTAAGTAGGTACAGCGACGGTGTCAGGGTGGATGCCTACAGGGACATTTCCACATGGTATTCGCCGTACAAATCTACAACTTGGTTTGTTTCGATGATGTTCAAGCCAAGGATTATCACCCGAAGTTCAATCGTTAATTTTAACCCCACATTCAAAACAACATACAACTTTTGTATAATAAAATCCAGAAGAAGCCAATTCGAAAATATCTAAAAGATGAGCTAATGCCCATGTTTCAAAACTTTCACGTCGATTGGATTCTACACGATACAACAATCTTTCACCACGTTCAAACCAAGTACGTTTTTCGATCTGTTCTGCCATCACCATGCTTGTTAATGAAGCCATTTTTTTAAACTAAACATATATTCTAAAATTTTCTCTATATATATTTTTCAAAAATTAAGGAAAAGGAATAATTCAAACAAAAAACAATTTTATTTATTTCATTTATTTCTTTATTCAACAGAATTTACAATAAGAATGTTGTACAGCTGCACCACTATCTCGGAGAAAATGAAAACGCTTATTTTTAAATATATTTTTTTTTTTGAATCAGTTTTTTATACATTGTCATTATAGTATTGTCGTTGAGTTTAGTATCGTCTTCAAACAACCATTGGAAATTCGCAAGATTTTCGCCATTGGAAAACCAATGTAGAGCAACAATGCAATAGCAATCACACACATTAGACGAAAAATCTTGAAGCCTTTTATTATTATACTCGTAAAAGACAGTCTTTCTTTTAAGGACATAGCTGAAGCGGGGGTGGTAGGTCTTTGTCCAAAACTATCGAAGTATATTCCATAGCCAAAATGATCGATAAATAATGCGACCCAATGAGATCCTGGTTGATTATGATTGTCTGTATTTGCAATTATTGCACACGGCTTCCGCCAGACGAAAGGTAATTTGTCGACAAGATAAATTCCTTGAACAGAAATATCTGTATACGGTAATGCTCGAGCTAGCTGTTGAGTGTCCATGAGATGAATCATGCTATCTTGCGCTCGTTAGACTAATATATATTTCAATTTTCACTCTTCTTTATACTTAATTACTATAATCCTTTATAACTGGACGGCTGGAGTCTATTTCAATAATATAATCATAGTAAGTGGATATTTAGCCATCGTTTTCGCTAGGGCTTTTGCATGAGCAATCATAATAAAAGAATTGAGCTTCACTCGACGTACAATCAATGACGCTTCTAATATTTGTATTTTATAATCCTTGTCTTTTGAGGCATCCATTAAACAAAATTCTCGTTTTAACCGTGTGAGATTAATTTTCATTTTAATCCCATTCAATAAAAATTCTTCCTGATTAAATGCATCAACGTGTAGATGACCAATCATCTCAAATTGTTGTCCATCATTCGTATAAACACATCGGGCAAGTAAGCCTTCATTTTTTGCATCTGTTGCAGCAACACTATCTGCATTTATACGCCCAGAGGTGTCAGGATACCATAATGCTAGTTAGAGATGACTATTTGTTGCATCAAATCCATAATTAAGTATTGTTTCGATGTATGCTCTGTAGGGATATGTCTATTCGAAGCTGATACTAATTTTCGATTGAATAATACATCAACTTTTTGAAAAAGAGACTGTGCAGGGTTAAATTGACTGGACCTACTGCGTCAGTTGCCGGTGCTGCTGCCCCATTTTTATCTACAATTCGAGAACGAATTTTTAACAGTGTATGTGGTAAGTCTATGCATTCCTCACTTGTTCCTGGCACATGAAACTCGATTTGTGAATCTTCACTCATTTTACTGATAGGATTGTAATAAGCCCATGTAGAATCTTTGATCGTTGTTTGCGTTGGGGATATTGTGAATAAGTCAAGCTCCGACTTTGTCTACTCACAAGAATTATTATGTAAAAAAGACATGGTTATTTAAGAAAAAATATCATACACGTTACGTTTATTTTCCTTTTTTATTGATCTTTTTCTTTTATTATTTTTCTTCATATTTTTCCTCTTTTTTTTACCACCACCTTTCTGGACTCTAAAACGAGATTTTTGCTTCTTGACGCGTGGGCAACCACTACCTTTCTGATTACGTTTTTCTTTATCACACTCTTTTGCTTATTCATACCCGAGCCTTTTCGAATATTTTTTCGACGTCGTTTTTTCTTATGACTGCTGCTACCACCACCTTAAGTCAATGACTAGATTCTTTTATTCGTGTCTTCAACGATTTTTTTAAATCAGATTTATGGGTCAGTATATCATCCAATACACTAACTCCAGTCTGCCATAGCTCTTCCTCAACGGGTCTAGCTACTCTTCGTCATATAGGATATACTGTTCTATACAATCCCTTGAGAAAACCACCAACACCGTGTCCTCGCATTAATGTATTTACGTTAATGGGCTGTTACCCCACCACCGACTTGATTATCATAATACTTTGAATACATTGACATAATTAATCAATTTTTTGAAAATGAACCGTCAGAGTCAAAGGGTCACCCCTAAATGAAACTAAGTGATCATTAAAATCATTTATAATACATGATATTGTTTGAAAAGACTGTTAAATTACTGGTAAATAATAAGGTTTGAAATTTACATTATAATTCCCACCATACTTATATTCATTACTATTAAAAGGTACAATTTTTAAGACTTGTTTATTTTTATCACTTATAATATATGGTGAACAAATATTACAATAAACATACAATAAGTTTGGCAATGCTCCTAACAAACTGGCTGGTTTTTCACTAACACGTATAACGATTTTTTTGGAAAATAATAATCCACACTCTATGTAATTAAAGCCTAGAATATCTGCCAATTCTTTTGTTAATGTTATTGAATGTAAAGCACAGGTTTCTCCACAAATTTTTTTTATACTGGTAAAACGTGTTTGAGGATTAAATTTGAATTTGGAATGTTAATTGAGTATTTTATCTCCATTCAAGGCATCAATTATTACTTCAGTATTTTAAAATACACCACGAGGTAAAAATATCGTAATACCAGCAGCCTGTGTTACATCAACACTAATACAACCTTCTTGAGGATAGATATGTAAAAAACCGATAGGTATATTAATATCACAGAGACCAATAAGACTATCACAACCCACTCACCCTTCAAATCGATTGCGCGTGGTAGTTGTATACTAAATTCTGATGCATTATTATTTGGATAAAATTCAGTACTTTTGTTACTAACAAGTGTAAGGTAAAAATTTCTGTCATTATTCATTGTAGATTACTTGCAGGAATCTAGCTATCAAATTTCGATGGCCAATCTTTTCGCTTGCCTTTACCAGGTGTTTCTAGAATTTTTTTCATTTTTAAATACACTTTCTCCAATGTTTTTGTTAACTGGAGACGATTCAACCTCATAAAACATACCATCAATAATTTCACCAGGTACATCTGCTAAATCATAAATCGGTTTGCCTTGGCGTGATGTAGCTTTCGTTATTTTAAATATTTCCTGAAATCATGAAGGGGTTCACCCTTTCTGGAAATCGCCTTTCGGAGTACTGATGCGCAGACGGTCATTTACTTTATATTTAAATCGATCAACTATTTTTTAATCATCATAACGACTTTCTATATTTTTTCTAACGATTTCTAAATTATTTATCGTCACTGCAGCAGCTTTTTTTATGTGTAAAATAACGCCAAATACGTTTTTTTATTGTACTTATTACGCGTTTTACAATTGATGCTTTGATGTCAGGATTTCTTGCCACTCGAAAATAAATATTAGCATCTCCTAACATCTTTTCGTTAATTTTGTTTTTAAACTCGCTACCAGAATTGGTCTGTAAAAAAACAGGCATACGGCCATTACACTTTTTGAATATACAGACAGATTCGATGCCTGATACATTATAATGTAAACGAGGAAATTTACGTTTGACGGGCTTGTGTAGTGTATACGCGTCTTGTGAATTCAAATACTCTTCTATTTTATCACTTAAATCTGGATATTTTGCTACAATATTACGTGCACCAGTATAAGCAACAGGATTTGATAAATCATAATAAATATTTGCAATGCGTGTATTATTTTTCATATTTTCCTTATTAGTACTTATGAGGTCTTTTTTGACTTTTTCTTTTCGGGACTTAGTCTTCGCCATTATACTTCAGGTTCACCACTAGTGGTTGGTTTCTCACCATCCGGAAATTGCGGACCAAGTCTTTTACTAATTCTGTGATTTGGACGGTCTGCTAATGGTGTTGAAAACAATAATGTCTCTTCTTCATCTCCATCATCTTCTGAAATGATAGGTGACTTCCAGAAATTGTCATTACCTACAAAATTACGTGGAGTATTTATACCACGGAGAAACTTTGCAAATTCTTTTTAACCAACAGCATTATGGCTTTTACGGTAACGTAAAGCATCATTCAATAAATCTACAATATTTGTATTGGGTATTTTATTGTTGTTTGTACTTATGTGACCAGATTTATCCCATTTGAAACGCTTATCTATATCCACAGTGTTAATATGATCAATTATTGCCTTAGCTTTTTGTTGATATCGCGGAGGAACACTTTTTATTATATTCTCGACAGGGTATGATAAATCCTGTGTACTATCATCGATATCTTTATATGTTAATTTCGTATGTGGTCTGTCATCTACACTATTAAAAGATAAAAATCACCTAAACAGCTTGCGATATTTACTCCATTTTTCTGCATCATTTTTAGAATAATTCGAAATTTCGTAAGTACTTTATCAAGACGTGATGTTGGATGCCCGGGTGTTTGGATACTTGTTAATACATGATTTTCATTTTCAAGCGACTTGAGTTTATTGGTAGAATCGTGATGCACGAGGGCCATCTTATGTTTATGCTCCATATTTTTATGCTGAATTTTTGAATAAAAGATTTATTATAGGCGTAATTGATAAGGCTAAAATACCAATACAATGCTTTATGATAATTTTTTTTTAGCCGCCCAACTTATTTTTGGAATTAATCGTCTTAAAATTTTCTTATATTTTTTTAGCTTCCTTTTTTTTCATCTTTTATTGGTATAACCCCTTTCAAATAGTTCAAAATGATTTCACATATACAATGAATAAATTTAGAATCATTATGTTGAAGTATTGCTCGACGTCGGATTAGCATAAAAAAGTGATGTTAATAATAGTGTATTTTTCCGATCAAATGGTATTCTCGCAGGCACGCTTTGGTGTGGTGTCAGACATTATAAATGTAAAACTGGTAAATTTAAAGATAGATCACTATTATTTATATCACGCACTTGTTTTGGCACATACACATAATTTACAGGGTCACTAGGAAAAATACATGTCTGAATACGAATGTTTTCAGGTGTTGACTGATTCAAATCAATTAATAAGTAACCATTTGGCACTGATGTAGCATCTAAATGAGCTTCTTGAATAAATTTTGTATTCAATGGTGATATTTGTCTAGCAAGATGAGAAGTTTGAGCTTCGTCACGAGGATTTTTGAAAACAACAATATAATTTGTATTCAAAGAAATTTCTCTATAAAATTTTTCCCCATGAAATAAATTTTGTGATAATAATAATACACTTAAATTTTCGTGATGTGAATCCTTGGTAGATATATCTAACCCCAAAGTGAATTTAAAGTATTTTTACTAACACATCGTGCTCAATTGCGAACATGTCCGCCACTGTTTCAAACACTTCGTCTGTATTAGCCATGCCATTATTGGCTAGTGTAACATCTACCCGTAAAAAATTTTCAACTACAGAGCCCTCCACACTCAAATCTATTTATTTATTAAAAATTTATTTGTTAAAAAAAAAAGAATTAAAAATTTATTTTTTTTATTGAAAATTTATTTGTTAAAAAAGTATTAAAAATTTATTTTATCTATTGAATATTTATTTGTTAGAAAAAAGTATCAAAAAGTTATTTGTTTAAAAAAAAGTATTATTAAAAATTTATTTGTTAAAAAAAGTATCATTGAAGATTTATTTACCTCTTAATATTTTACCGTCATCGTTAGGAGTTTCGAATTTACAACGCTTTATAACGCTTTTTTTAGGTATTATAGTTTGTTCACTTCTTTGAACGTATTTATCTTGAACTCATTGTTTAATATTTTCAAACTGTAGTTCTAATTCTATATAGTCTTTTATCTCTTTAATATCGGTAGGATTGCCAAGTAATTTATCTCGAATGAAATCATCAAGTTTCCTATCTTGACGCTTTTAAAAAACCCTGACACCCAGACACTGGGCACTGTAAAATTTTAAGCTCACTCAATAGCTGTAGATGATTATATATTTCATGCACCCATTTTTTTTCACTGATATCTTCCACCTTTTTTCATTACATACATAGTCGATTCCGTTGACTTCAAGAACGCGTTTCATTTTCATTTTATTATTGAAGATGTGACTGAGTACACCCGAAAAACACAACTGACACTTGTTGTGAAAATTTTCAGGGATGATAGTCGAAATAATTTTAGTTAGTCCCATTTTCTCACCTTTATAAATACTTATTGTTACGTCTTGGTATATTCACAATTAATGATCAATAAAAAATAATAGTTTAATAAATTCAACGAAGGTAAAATGCCGAACAAGCAATAAAAATTTTCTTTTTTATTTTAAAATATTTTTTTTTACATAAAATAAAATTTACATTCTGCAATTTTACAAAATATTATATTTTTATTTTTTGTAAGCAGTTTTCAAAGTCACCTCTGCAACGCGAGATACTACATCCGTTGAAATTATTAAATTATTATTTTTTGAATGTTTAAATGAATAGAATAATGCTGACTACTATGGGAACCATTTAATTTGATTAGTTTAAGATAAGGCACCACTTTTCATCCCTACTTTAGAATTAATTTTATGGGAATATTTTTATTGTAAATTTTAAGAAGCGTCACTCTCGTGATAACTTTTATCCGATCAACATCTAATTAAATTTAAAATCTATCTAATTCGAATTAAATATTTAACAAAATTTTACGAATTTGTCATAAAATATATTAATCATTTTTAATTGATAAAAGTATGAATAAAATAATTTCTATTCTTTTAAAGAAATTTATAACAAATAAATAATATTATCAGTGAATTGGAACTTAAATAAAAAACTGTGACAATTGATTATTCCTACAAATTTTTCCATTCCTAAATCCTAACATTGGCTATGAATTTTTCCGGCACTGTAAAAATATGTTGTCTGCTTGGAGAAGATAATATCCCAACTTGAAACTTAAACCTCTCGGAAAAAATAATCGTTGACTCAAAATACATTTGTATTGACTTGAAAAAAAAGCATTTCGATTCGAGATAACTGTCCGCGTTAGTTAAAAATAACAACGTTTCAATATGATAAAGAAAAGAACTTGATAAATACGACTGAGTGTTGCCAAAAGAATAATTTTGTTTTCAGGTGAGTAAAAATTATTGTTGTCCAATCATTAACTATACTAAACTAAAACAGAAAGATTTTTATGTGATACTTTCAAGCATCATGTTAGAATTGAAAGGTCTTGAAAAGTAACGCAAATGTTTTAACTTGTCCTTTTAATGTGGTCAAATAAAGCAATGCTGATTTTTTTTTTAACATTTATTTATTACGATGAAATTTATATATCTTAAAGAATAAGAATTATGTGTCGACTTAATATTTAAACGTTGAAAAAATTATTGAAAGAGGTTTCACATTATCACTCTCAAGTTTTGATGTGAGATCAAAATATCTCACATTTTAACGGATATGCTTCCATTCAATAATTATATAGTTAAAACAAAAATATTAAAATTTTTATATTATACTCTGAAGTATTGAGTTGAGATCCAAACCTCTCAAATTTTAACCAACGTGATTTATTTATATATTTAAATGTTTCAAAGGAAAATTGTTAAATTAAATTTTAATACAACCAAGGCTCAAACTTAAATCTAAATATATCAAATCATAATTATTATGCTTCTGTTTTGGATTTCAATTTATTGAAAAAAAAGAAGGAAATTTTATTTAATTACTTTTCAATATTAAGCTGAAATTAAAATGTCTTAATTTTTAGCTACAAAGATTGTATTAAAGATTTCAATGTTTTAAAAAAAAATTGTAAAATTTTTATCTCTCACTAAAAAGCATTGAGTTAAGATCCAAACCTCTCAAATTTTAACCAACATGATTTATTTATATATTTAAATGTTTCAAAGGAAAATTGTTAAATTGAATTTTAATACAACCAAGGCTCAAACTTAAATCTAAATATATCGAATCATAATTATCATGCTTCTGTTTTGGATTTCAATTTATTGAAAAAAAATGAAAAAAAATTTATTTCATTGCTTTCCAATATTAATTTAAAATTAAAATGTCATAGTAAGCATTATTTATACTGCATTCAAATTAAAAAAAGTAACACAAAATATTTAATTTTTTTATTTTTATTATTTTATTATTTTATTATTATTACTCTGTATTTTTATTTATTATTTTAAGTAAAAGTATAAAATTATCTGTATCCTATAGAGTTATTGAATTATTTTTTTTGTGTTATTTCATATTGAATAATAAATAATAACAAAACAAATAATTTTTAAACTGATACATTTTCAATCAAAAATATGTATTGAATGTTAATGATAAAAATATTAATAATTTCGTATGAAATATTATTAATAAGTGAAATTTAATTTTAATTACTTTCAGTACTTTTATTATTTAATATAACTTTAATCATTCAATAATAATAAAACTGTGATAATATACTCAAATTTGACAAAAAAAACATTTTTTTTTTATTGAACTACGTACCTACATATAATTGAACATCGGAAATTGATTATTTTTTTGTTCTTTTTAATTATATTGAGAATACTAAAATGATCTTATTATAAAATCTGACTTACAAACAATTACTATTAATAACTTTCAATTTGTTTGAAATTCTGTTTTACTTATGATTTAAATTTTTAAATAGCAAATAAAGTAATTATCCAGAAGGTTATGATGAAAATAAAGCTGAAGGAATTTTTTTAATTTTACAAACTAAATAAAAAAATTTATTTTATGAGTCTTTGAACTCGTATATTTATCGAAAGAGAAAAATCATGAGTGTTTTATTAAATAAAAAGAAGAAATTAGCTCAACATTTTTACTTTATCACTTTCATTTTTTTTTTTGGAACAATATTCAATTCTTTGGATTTTTTATTTTTATTTGTTTTCAATTCTTCCTCATTTTTATTTTTATCTGTTTTCAATTCTTCTTCATTTTTATTTTTATCTTTTTTCAATTCTTCTTCATTTTTATCTTTTTTCAATTCTTCTTTATTTTTATTGTTTGATTCTGATTCTGATAAATTTTCATTTTCATTTTCATCATCATTATCGTCATTATCATTATCGTTATCATCATCATTATCGTCATCATCAGAATGAATAATAATATTTACTTGTCTTTCTTGTAACTGTTGTTCATTAATAAAATTTTTGTGGGAAATTCTTTTTATATCGACAAGTATGCCAGCAGCTCCGGGATCTACTGTCGGTGATTCCATTTTATAAATATATATTTTGGTACTATTCCCTACAAGACTGAGCTTTCTTTTGGGAATAATGTTTCCAAAACATAAAATGTTTTAAACAAGGTGTCAAAAGCAGCAATTAAATTCTTTATTTGCCAGCGAACATGGTTGATACAAATGTGAACTCCATTTATGTTTTTCCAATTTTCTCCCACGATAATTAACATTGCTGACAATGGTTTGTTTAATTTTTTGAGCTCAGCTGCTCGTTCTTTATATGCATCATCAATTTCTGCAAAATCCTATTTTATTTAAAATTATAAATACTCATTAATCAATTCTTATTTTTTAAATTCATAAATATATTATAAAAATTTTTTACCTTGACTAGAAGTATTATACTAGTTTCACATTTTTCAACTGATGTTTTTGATGTTGACGATGTTCTTCCTCGTGGAGAAACTAACATCGGTAGTAAACGAAGCTTTGCAGCAAGGACAACATCAATATTGTCTGAACTTTCAATTAATATTTCAGCATTATTAATTTCTTCATTCCACTTCTTAATTTTTCTTTTTAGCACAAATCATTTTTAAAATTTTTAACAAATTATCGAAATTATGTTCATTGAATTCAACAGCTGCTGGATACCATATATTAAAATCCAAATTTACAAGTTCTTGCCCTTGATTACTTTTTAAATTACTCCACTTATCAATATAGCCTTCGATTGAATAAAGGGGAACGTTAGTAGAAGTTTTTTTGATGTTTTTTTTCAATTTTTTTGTTTCTATCCTATATGCATCGAGATCTTTTCTCCTCATAATTCTACTGACATTCCATGCTTTTTCAACTTTATTCCATGGTAAACAATCGGGATGACTGCTTAAATAATCCACAGATTTTGTAACATTTTCATCAACTAAATAAAAGTATTTGAAAAATAAATATATTATCAAACATATTATAAATTAAAATTCTTTTTGCCACGAGTTAAAAATAAAAAAGTTTTACCTGGTTGAATTTCATCTTTAAGTGGTGGTGTAACTGCTCTTTCTTGTTTTATTCTATGTCTCTGATTTTTAATCGAATTCTGGAAATAACCACCAGGTCCATTTCCTTCTTCATCTAATGTGTACCAAAAGTTGGAATCTTCACAAGGAAATAATTTTGCGATTTTGTCAGACAAATGCTTTTTGTCATAACAGGAAAATCTGAAAGAAAATATAAAATTGTATTGAGATATTCAAAAGTATTTTGAAAATTGTAAATCGAAAATTAACTACACATAAAAATGACTTACTTCTGTTTTTTTGTAATAATATATTGTGTTATGTAAAAACCTATTAACCGACGTGTTGCCTTCTTTGAATCTCCTTTTTTGAATTTCTGAGTTTTTTCAAAATACTCAACAATTGCTGGTCCTTTGCCTGAGCATGTTGTCATCAATACTTTTCTAATATCCAAACTTGCTATTATAGGATCGACATAAAAAGTTAAATCATGTCCATTCGATTCATCATTGCTTTTGTCATTTATATTTTCTTCATTACTAGTAGAAGCCTAAAATAAAAAAGAATATATTATATTGACGAAATAGTTTGAATGATCAATTGTTGTCAGAATATAGTATATATGTTGCTCAAAATTATAAAATAAATTTAAAAATTTAGATTTTTTATATAATAAATAAATCTTATTGATAATTTTTTTATTTGATTATTATAGTGAATTTTTTCACACACAATTAATAAGCACCTTCGAATTTTTATAAATTTTTTTCATAATAGATTCAATTTTTATTAAAAAAAAATTTTTTTTATCAACTTATAATTCAATTAATGCAATTTTAATTTTTTCAAATATTAAAATTTTTTTTTCCAACTAAAATCTTGACTATTTTGGTTATTATTTTTTTTTTTTTTCTCTTAAATTTTTGATTCATGACATTGAAAAGACGAATTTCACATAATTTATAATCATGACAATAAGTAAAACAATAAATGATGATAATGACAATATTTCGCAGACTAAATGATAATAATGATTTAGAATAAAAATCCAATTATTCATTTGTAAACACCATCAATTCTTTTTCAGTTTATGAATCATCCTAATAAAAATTTAATTATTTACTCATAGAAATAATATATAAAACTGATATTTATCCATTACAAGGACAAAAATAATCACAAAATTATGAATGCTTGTATTTTTGAATTTGTCATTGTGAAACTGTTATATTTTGATCTTAAACATCCATAGAACAAGCTGATGTTTTAAATTTAAAAAAAAAATGACACAAATATAATTCAGCACAACAATTGGTTAATTGATAAATTATTTAACTTTTGAATTTTTGTCATTGATTCACTTTTGTAATATAAATAGAAATAAAATAAATGCGTTTTAAAATTATTATGTTACTCTATTGAATAACTCAAATGACAAAGTAATTTTCAGATAATAATTAAATTTTCTTTCATGACATATATTTCTAACTCAATTAATTTAGTCAGGTGAATGAAAATAGAAATGATAAATATTTTTCAACATTTTACTTTAAAACTAATATTTTACATGATATCAAGATGATCCATATTCAAGTTATGAAGGATGATTTGAAGTTTATTTACAAATATCAAACAAATTGTTATTTTGTCTTTTTTGTATTGTTCAATTTTAATATAATAATTTTTAATGTAGATAATTTTAAATTCATCGTTTGAGCTTTTTTATGATTAATTGTTCATAAATTATACCTCAAATTTACAAAATGGATATCATCAAGACAATCGAAAAATAAGAACATTAATAAGAACATTCATATCAATTAATTTTTCATGTTATTTAATGTAAAAAAAGTGTCCTATGAGTTTCATTATTGAATAAACCTAATAAAACAAAAACATAATATGAAAATATTAAATTAATTTTGATAATTTTTGCCTTGTGTCATTGACAATTTTTTTCTAAAAATAACCAGACAAAATTTATATAAATATTACATATCATTTATCAACAATATATGTAAAGCTATATATTTATTCATTGTAAGGAATATAAATATGGGGATTTGATCTTGCTGATCATTTTATCAAATACAATTTTTTCGAAATTTTCAGCAACTATGGGAACATTACCAATTTTTTTAGTTACACTTACTTTCGTTGAGTTATAAAATTATACTGTCAGTATTAAAAATAAATTTTTACCATTAATAAGTTAATGATTTAATTAAAAAAAAAAAAAATTGAAAATTTCATGATAAAAGAATGGATTTTATATTCTTCTTTGAGAAAACAAAAAAAAAAAAAAAAAACACTACAAATTATACTGACAGTATTAGAAATAAATTTTTATCATTAATAAGTTAATGATTCATTTAATTAAAAAAAAAAAAAAAATTGAAAATTTCATAGTAAAAGAATGGATTTTATATTCTGCTTGGAGAAAAAAAAAAAAAAAAAACACTACCAACAAGACCCAGATACGATGTCAAGGAGCCTACTTTGTTGTACTCGCGAGTCAAGTAATCGACGACTAATGAAATCTAAATTCATTTATCATTTTTCGTTCTGCAAACTACTGCTATTGCTTTTATTGCATATTTATATATAATTAATAACCTTTATTATAGTTTCATTATTTGTTGTGAAAAAATAAATCTAAGTTTTTTCATTAAATTAATTTCTCAATTATTCAGGACACTTTGATTTTCACACTTTTAAAATTTTTTTTATATGAATTGGTAATTACTTTTTTTTTTAATCATATAAATAATAAACATTTTACACTTAACATCATGGAAGAAAACATAATAACATACTTTTTTAACGGAAACATTACTAGTTGTAACCGGATAATAATATTCAAGATAATAAAATATCTGCTATAATTTTTTTTGAGGTTATTTTTAAGATGAATTTTTATATTTTTATAATTATGATTTAATGCTAACAATTAAAAAAATAATAAAAAATTAAACGAAAGTTGAAAAAACCTGTTTAGCGTATATTTATATACCCACCATAATAAAAGTTTTTTTTTGTTTATTCAGATTGTATTCTAATTTTGCCAATATTTATATATATAAAAAAAAAGAATAACTTTTGTTTTTGAATTAATTGAACTTCAATTCAATTTTAACAAGATCTAATTTATTTAAAAAAAACAATGTTTTTAATAGACATTATTAATAAACTAATTTTACACTACATTTACTTGGCATATAAAAAAACTTGTGAAGCAACCCAAAGCAAACGAACAAGTTTAAGCCTGTTGTACAAATCAGTACATATCCACTGATGTTATACTGGCCTGTGGGCTGCTGTGGGCACAGAAACACAACGCCTTTTTCAACAAATCTTCAAGGGTGTTAGTGTGTCTGTGTGTGTACATGTAAAGGCAAATACGTAATAAAAAATATATATGCACTTCTCAACGTTCATCATTGAAGCATATATGAATTTTTTGTCAATTTATATTTCATTATACAGTCTATCAAAATTCCGTATTTCAATTTTTATATATATATATTAAAAATCCAATTTAAAAAAAAAAACAAGTTTATTTTAAACCCTTTCATTTTAAAGTTATTTTTTCACCAAAAATATAAATGAGCTGAAGACAAATTTTTTATTACTTATACATTTTTAATCAAAAATATGTATTGAATGTTAATGATAAAAATATTAATAATTCCGTATGAAATATTATTAATAAGTGAAATTTAATTTTAATTACTTTCAGTACTTTTATTATTTAATATAACTTTAATCATTCAATGATAATAAAACTGTGATAATATACTTAAATTTGACAAAAAAACATTTTTTTTTTTATTGAACGACGTACCTACATATAATTGAGCATCGAAAATTGATTTTATGTTACAAGGGCAGTGGGAATAATGTGTGAATTTCCAAAGCGCAAGAGGGGTAGTGCGCTTTTTAGAAATTCACACATTATTACCACTGTCCCTAGTAACATAAAATATGGTTCGTTACATGTGCCCAATCAGAGAGCCCGCTCACAACTCATTTGGAGGGGAAACACTCGCCCAGGCTCGTGCTTGCCCCTCCAAATTCGTTGAGAGCACACTCTCTGAGTGGGCACTTGTAACGAAATATACTAATTTTTTTGTTCTTTTTAATTATATTGAGAATACTAAAATGATCTTATTAAAAAGAAATAAATAAATATAAATAAAATTGAAAAAAAAGGAAGCCCTGTAATACTCGTTGTCACTCATACAAAATGTTATTTATATCCTTTCATGAATTAACATATATTTTTTAGTGTACCATGAGATGGTTATTTATGTTCATTACACTGATTTTCGCATATTTTCTTTTTAATAAATTTTGACGATTACTTTTTTCTTGCAGTTAAAAATAATTGTTTTTTTTTTTGCTTTTAATTTCAGGATTATTTATTCCTATCTTAGATTATTATATTTTTTAAACTTTCTAACTTTACTTTTTTTTATATCAGTAATAATTATTGTTATATTCAATTAATATGATTCACTTACCATTATGATGCAAGATAAATTATTGAGATGTTTTTTTTTTCCTGTTTTTTTTTTCACAAAAAAATTACTGGTGGCAATCAGATAATAATATCCACCACAATAAAATATTAAAAATAATTTATTTTTAATTGGGGTAATTTCAAATATTACTTGTTGAATAAATTCTACAAATGAAATCCACAACTAAAAATTAAAAAAATAATAAAAAATTAGACGAATCTTGGAAAATTCGTTGAACGTATTTATATACCCCCCGTAACAAAGGTGTTTTTTTTTTTAATTTTGTTTATTGAAATTGTATTCTAATTTTGCCAATATTTATATATAAAAAAACCAATAACTTTTCTTTTTAAATTAGTTGAATTATATTTCTTTTTTAACGGGTCTTATTTATTTAAAAAACAATGTTTCTAATAGACATTATTAATGAACTTATTTTACACTACATTTACTTGGCATGTAAAAAAACTTGTGAAGCATCAAGCAACTGAACAAGTTTAAGCCTGTTGTACAAATCCACTAATGTTATACTGATGCACACCAGCCCGTTAACAAAGCCACAACTATCTTCAAGAGTGTGTGTACATGTACTTCTCAACGTTCATCGTTTAAGCACGTATAAATTTTTTGTCAATTTATATTTCATTATATAGTCTATCAAAATTAACAAGTTTTGCTGTTCTCCAGTATCTAAATTTTTTATATATGTTATAATTATAATAAATCTCACGATCTTAACAATTTTATTGACATACAGGGTATGGAAGCATTTATCACACAGCCCAAGATGTTTTCATGTAAGTAAATTTTATCTCTTATTACCAGAGCCGGGAAGTTCGTCTGTTATTTCAGCTTTCCGTAAATACCATGGCAACATGGTGAAATATAGTTTAAAAAAAAGACGATCTGAACCTCGTACATAGAAAAAATGGCCTCAAAAAATGGCCTTATTTTTTTGGCCTCTTAAAAATGGCCTTATTTTTTTTGCCTCTTAAAAATGGCCTCAAAAAATGGCCAAAAGAGGCCAAAAACATAAAGAATATTAATTATTAGTTTTTGTATTTTTAATAATTGAAATAAGTGGATTAATCATTTCTACATTACATGCATCAGTTAATGTTAATTTTTTATTTGTTGATGGATGAATAAATTGTCCTGATGTAATATCATACATGCCAATATTAATTGCACCATACAAACTAAAACCAAGCCTTTCAATATCAATTATTAAACCTAATTGTAATGCCATTGATAATGGAATAAAACAATGTGCACCAGGTTCTTTAAACATACCCGATCGTCTATCAACGACATGTTTCAGCTAGTGGTAATAATATTTCACCTCTTTTATCCCAATAACATATTAATTTTGGGCTTATAATACATATATGCGTTGCTTCAAGCAATGTTATTGATCTACCAGAACTTGGATCAATAATTTTACTACTTTTATCATCATATAAACCTTGATGTATTGCACGTTGAATTGATATTGCTGCTTTATTATCGATAATTAAACCAATTTCATATGCTTGATCAAATGTTATTTCTGTATTATTCTTTTTATAATTAATATCTTTAACTTTACCAGTTTTACCATCAATAATACCAAGTTTAATTACTTTAACTAATGATATTTTTTTACTATAGCCAATAATAGTTGAATTTTTAACTGTTACTGAATCAGCATCAATAATATTACGTTCAATTGCTTGTAACAATATTAAATATGATCCAGTTTTCGGATCTAAAAATAAACTTGTTTTTTTATCAAATATACCTTTTAATAATGCTTCACTAAAACTCATTGGTCTTCTTGCTTCTAATAATACACCTTCTTCAAATGCTTCTTGAAAATCAATTGATTGTTCTTTTTAGTTATTATTTTACCAGTTTTTTGATTAATAATTTTTTCTTTAATTGCATTATTAAATGTCATTAAATCACCTTTTGAATTTTTAACAATTTCTGATGTTGGATCAATAACACCTTCTTTAATAGCTCGATCAGTTGGTAACCATTCACGTGTTTCAAGACTTGTAAAATGACCACTTTTTGGATCATAAAAACCTTTAAATACAGTATCAGGTAATGATATTTTACGTTTTTCTAGTACAACAAGACCAGGATCCATTGCGTCAATTATTGATAATGCTGTACCAGTTAATAGATCTAATGCTGTACCATTATTTGAATCAATAAGACCAAATTTAATCGCATCTGATAATGTTATAACTTCACAAGTATGTGGATCTTTTATTGATGGACTATCATGACGTATTAAACCTTTTATAATTGCTTTATCAAGTGTTAATCTTTCACCATCAATGACAATTGCACCTGCTGATGAATTATAACTTTGATGAGCAAGTGCCTCTTGTAATGTCTATGGTTATAATATACTCAATATATAACCTTTTTCTAATGTAATATATAATGTGTGACGTATTTGCATAGTCTACAATATTAGAATTAAATTCACCGGATGTAACACAATCATTTATACCAACATTTAAGATCATATAGCAACAACAGTCAACGGGAATATTTTTTCGCCGATTTATTCATTTTTAATTCTAAAAATTAGTTAAATAAAATATAATTCTGTAAGATTTCATATAAAAGAATTTGCTGACTATCATGGGAACAATGTTTTAGGATTGGTCAAAGCAATATTCCTACCACAAATTATTTAACAAACCAAGATTATAAAAAACTGTAACAATGTCACAACACTCACTCTTGTTTTTAATCTCAACGTATACTTTTTAATCATTAATTAAATATTCAACATTAAATAAAAATTGTGTTAATTATTATATGAGTAAGTATTATATGAATTAATAGATTTAATAACACCTGATGGTGCTGAGTTATTAGCAAGTCTTCTTAATATAATTGTAACAACACAAACCGTAACAAAGACAATAAAACGTTATATTATTGTGACAGAAACAGGTGAGACTGTAACTAGAGATTATAAAATGACATATAATGATGCATTAAATCATGGATTGATTAATGAATTAACAAATGAATATATTAATCCAAAAAATGGTATTAAATTATCAATTAATAGTGCAATTAATTGAAACTAAAAATTTTGATTCTAATGATTATCATGAAAGTATGGATACTGATAATTTATCAAAAAAAAATAATACAGTATCTAGTGAACAAGTAATTTTAGATCCTGTACAAGTTACATCATGTGTTATATATGATCCTGAAACTGCATTGATTATTTCAACTGAAAGTGGTAAATCATCAAATATATTAAAAGCTCTTGATGAAGGAATATTTAAACCAGAAGCAGTTATTGTAAAAGATCTACAAACTGGTAGTGAAATAACACTAAAACATGCATTTGATTGTCAAATATTAAATACAAAAACTGGTGTTTATGTTGATGATACTGGAAGTAAAATTTCACTTAAAAATGCAGCTAAATTTGAATTAACTGCAGTTATTGGTAGTCCATCAATTGCTGCTGCTGTGGCTGTTGATGCTGTACAAAAAAGTCATGTGAAAAGATTCTAAAAATAGTGATGAAAAACCTCAAAAAATTGAAAATAATCTTGTGAAATCAAATGACAAACTCATGAGTCATTCGGACATTAAAATTTCAACTGTATTTATTAATAGAAATTCAACAAATATAAATAAAGAAAAATCTATTGATGATGATGAAGAAATTTCAAATGGAAAAATTACAAAAACAATAGTAAAAAGTGAACCAAGTGTTACAGTAAATGTTTGTGAATCTAAAAAATTATCATTCGATAATGATAATGAAATAAGTGATATAAAAATAATTAGTGCTGCTGATAAACCTCGTGAACGTGTTACAACTGAGCGAAAATATAAAGTAACAATTGGCAAAGCAAGTTCAATGCTTCATAGTCATGAGCAAGAAGGAAAACCAATAATATTACAAAAAATGAGAAAAAAAATTGTCACACCAAAAATAGCCGTTGATAGTGGCTTAATGGATGAAGAAACAGCTAAAATATTATCATCAATTGTTAAAAATAATGAAGTAACAAAAAATATGGATTTAAATAAAGGAAAAATTATTGATCCACAAACTGGTGATATTATTACAATTGAAGAAGCTTTGGATCGTAAAATTATTGATCCAGATAGGTCAAATATTATTGTACCACTTGCAAAGTGTTGCAAAGAGTCTTTTAGTTCCTGGTCTTTATAATCAAGGTCTTGTAGATCGTGATGGTAAAATTGTACATCCAAATACTGGTGAACTTTTATCATTAAATCAGGCAATCGTTTGTGAAATTGTTGGTCCACAATCAAAAATAATAAGTGATACATCAGAAATTATAACAATTAGTTATGCTGTTAAAAATGATATTATTGATGCAGATAAATCAATTGTACAAACACCAAAAGGTAATTTAAATCTTGTTGAAACAACAGAAGAAAATATATTTGATGATACAATTGACAGTAAAAATCCATTGTCATTTCCACCAGTTGGTATGAGATTTTCAGTTGCTTTAAAACGTGGTTTAATTGATACACCAAATAAACAAATTATTCATACATTAATAGGACAACAACTTGATCTTGATGAAGCAATTAAAAATAATTTTTTAATGTCACAACCTTATCCAACAGCACCTGATACAATTGAAGTCACAAAAGCCATTGAGGCTAATCTTATTGATATAAATACTGCAACATTTATTGATCCAATAACTCATAAAAAAATTCCAATAACAGAAGCTCTTGAAAGTGGATTATTAATATTAACAGTTATTAACCAAATATTGATAATCAAATGACTGCTGTTACTGAAACAGTAAAATTAAACATAATTAAAACAAAAACAGTACAATTATTACCAGGTTATAGTTTAATAAATGCAAATAAGGTTGAAAATATAAAAACTGGTGAAATAATAACAATGGAAGATGCACTAAAACAAGGAATTGTTAAAGATGAATCTGAAACAAAAGAACAATTTACAACGAAAGATATTAAAATTTTATTTAGTGATGCAGTTGAAAAAGGATTTATTGATATGAATGCTGGTACATTTACTGATCCAAATACAGGTAATATTATGACTATATCAAAAGCAATTGAAGATGGTAATGTTGATACATCAAGTACAATTAAAACATCAGAAAAAATAAATATAATTAGCAATAAAAATAGTATGACAGTGCTTGAAGCAGTTGATCAAATTTACGATGAAAAAACAGAAAAATTCCTTGATTCAAATACAAATAAATCTTATGATTCAATTAAGGCTATTGATGCTGGTTTAATTAAGCCAGATTTAGTTGTTTATGATGTTAAAACATCAGCACCAATAACAACAAAGCAAGCAATTGAACAAGAATTATTAAATCCAAAAACTGGAAAAATTAAAAATGATAAAATTAGGACTTTTAGCTGTTGTTGCTGCACCAGTTATTGCTGGTAAAGTTATTGTTGATTCAATTAAAAATAAAAAAATATTTGATAGAAAACCAATAATGACACCAGTCAGAGAAGCCAATCCAATTAATCAAAAAATTTTTAGTAACGGATTCGTTCTATTGAAAATTGAAAATTTTCAAAACTCCGGCGAAAGCCCGTGTGGTTCCTCTTGATTATTCCAAATTCATTTTAGATTTTTTTTTTATTGATAATTTTAAATTATATGATTAAATATTTTTTGTTTTTTTCGCGCTGTTTTTCACTCGTCAAATTATGTACATAAATCAAAATACAGATGAAAAAAATTTGAGGTTATACCACTTGTAATTAATAATTTTATTAGATTCGTTCAAAAAAGAAATCAATACAAATATAAAAAAAATAAATCGTTCAATTTACTTTTTTTTTAACTAAAAAAATCTTTTTTAGAACCATTTTGTTTATTACTTTTATTTATAAAAATTTGTTTTTTTTTCTTTTCAATAACATGGTAATATGAATAACTATTTTATCGATCAAGCAAATTGTAATCACAGCAAAGAAAGTTTTACGCATGCGCTTTAAACTCTTTTTTGAAGAAAAAATGTTTAAAATAAAAATCGGTAATTGTTTATATTTTGGATAACTTTTGAACAAATTAACATAAAAAAGTTTTATTAAGCTCAAAAAATTTGATATGAAATTCCTGAGAGCCACCCTGTCTTGATAAAAATCGCTAAAATCACTCCTTCATTACTATTTTTCAACTGTAACATAGAGGATGATAGTGATTGTTATAAACAATTGCTGATATCTAATTAACAAATGATCAGAGCAAATTTTATCAAGAGAGGGTGGCTCTCGGTATTGAAAAGACAATTAATTTGAGCTATAAACAAAGCTTGTAAGTTAAAATTTTAAAGAGTTATGCAAAATATAAAAAAACAGCAATTTTGTTTTTTTGTTTATTAACAATCTTCCAACAACATTAAAAACAATTTTCAACTCCATTATTATAAATTCCGTCATTCTTAATATCCTGGCAAAAAATCGCATCCATGATTTGTTCTTAGTTTTCTTATTATTTGACTTTGAAAATTATACGGTGATCGTTTTTTGTTAATAACAAATTAAATAACAATTGAAATTACTTTTAGTAAGTCCCCGGTTTTAGTATTTTCATAGACAAATAATTTGGTCCTAATACGATTCTTCTAACTTTATTACTTTACAAGATATGATCATTTTTAAAAAAACGTGTATGAATTCAATACTATAGGCTTCGCCTACGTAATAACTGAAATTATACAAAAATCCGTGGATACAAAAATTAATAATAAAAAAATAGTATATCCAATTGAAACAACTATTGATGAAGCAATAAATGAAAATTTAATTGAGCAAAGTACATGTAAAATGCTTATTGACAATAATGTAGAATTATCATCAAATGTACAGGATGCACTTGACAATAATGAAATATCTGGTACTGATTTAATTATTGTTTTAAATAAAAATAGTATAAAAATTCTTGAACAACAAACAAGATTTCAAATTAATATTAATCGTAATTTAACTGCTGAATATCTTGCTGAACAAGGTGTTTATAATATTAATACAGAAAAATTTGTAAATCCATATACTGAAAAAACAATTGGTTTTCATGATTTAGTATTATCATATGAAATATTTGATCCTGATAATGTATGGGTTAAAGATTTAACAAATAAAAATGATGAATATGTTACACTTCGTGAAGTAATTAATCGTCCATTAGTTGATAGAAATGTTGGCTATATGGTTGATCAAAAAAGTGGTAAAAAAATATCATTTTTAGAAGCAGTAAAACTTGATTTTATTGTACAAAGAAATTTAGCTGATGATGAAGAAGATGTTAGATTAATATATACACTACAAGAAGCAGTTGAAATTGGAATTTGTCGAACAAAATACAAATAAAATATTGACATTTGTTGATTCAATTAAAAGTGGATTAATTGATGCTGATTCAGTTAGTATTAGAAATCCAATAAATGATGAAATTATTCCATTATGTGAAGCTATTGATACTGGAATTATTGATTTAAATCGTGGTGTTATTATTAATATTGAAACAAAAAATGAAATTAACATGGAAGATGCTTTTAATGACGGTTTAATATTACCAAGTTTACGTAAACTAATATCGCTTGAAGCAATTATAAATAAAGGTTATTATAATATTGAATCTAGTAAACTAAAAGATCCATGGTCAAAACAAATGATTAGATTGAAGAAGGTGTACATCGTAGTTTAATTGATGCATTTATAACAGAATGACAAGATACAAAATCAGGTACATATTTATCACTTGATGATGCACTTACAGCAAATATAATAATAAATGAAAATGGCATATTTCATGATAGTAAAAGTGGTGAATTATTAACACTTGGTATTGCACTTGAAAAAAAATTAATAATAACAACATTTTTACCATCATTGATTGATGTTATAATACACGGTTATTATTCACCAAGAACTAGTTTAATTTTAAATCCAATAAATGGCGATGATATGACAGTTAAAAGTGCATTATCAATTAGTTTTGTTGATGGTAAAACAATAAAATGAAAAATGAAAAAAATGATAAAGTAATGTCATTAAAAGAAGCTGAAAAAATTAATTTAATTGATTTACATAATGGTTTATTATTATTTCCTCATACAATGACATTTGTTACGAGACAGGTTTATTTTCATTGATATGAAATAATTGAATTGAACTTACGGAAACAAAACTAAAAAATTAAATTATGAATGTTATTTTAAATAAACAAGTCAGTAAACAAATGTTTGATTTTACCTAATTTTGTTATTCCCTACTGGGTAACAGGATTTAGGAGAGGAAAATGTGTTAGAATTTATAAAAATACCTTGATGTTGAATTTGTGTAAATCCAGTATGTATGAGGCGTGTCAATGTGGATGATCGACCTGTAGATGTTGTAGTAATCTGAACTTAACACAACGATATTTCGATAATTCAATGATAATGGAATTTTAGTTTAGTGATTGGTTTTAAAATAATTAACACAATTTTTATTTAATGTTGAATATTTAATTAATGATTAAAAAGTATACGTTGAGATTAAAAACAAGAGTGAGTGTTGTGACATTGTTACAGTTTTTTATAATCTTGGTTTGTTAAATAATTTGTGGTAGGAATATTGCTTTGACCAATCCTAAAACATTGTTCCCATGATAGTCAGCAAATTCTTTTATATGAAATCTTACAGAATTATATTTTATTTAACTAATTTTTAGAATTAAAAATGAATAAATCGGCGAAAAAATATTCCCGTTGACTGTTGTTGCTATATGATCTTAAATGTTGGTATAAATGATTGTGTTACATCCGGTGAATTTAATTCTAATATTGTAGACTATGCAAATACGTCACAACTCCCCCCCAAAAAAAGTCGATGACAGTCTGTAAAAACGACTGCAACGAATTAAAAAATAAATTTTATTTTATTACAATATGATTATCAATATATATCCCAGTTTCAATATTATTATTATTATTTTTTTTTTTTTTTTTTTTTTTTTTTTATATATTTTTATTATATTTTTGTATCCTCATTCAATTCTATTTATTTTGTCATCAAACAACACAAAAAAAATTTATCGAAATTAATTATTAATTATTAATTGTTAGTTGACCATTTTTTTTTTTTTTTTTTTTTTTTTTTTTTATATATTTTTATTATATTTTTGTATCCTCATTCAATTCTATTTATTTTGTCATCAAACAACACAAAAAAAATTTATCGAAATTAATTATTAATTATTAATTGTTAGTTGACCATGTTGGAAAATTTTCACATTTTTACCTCATTCTTTTATTAAGAGAATTATCAGCGGTGTAAATGATTTTATTGAGTAGTTTTTGGCCATTATTATATCCAAAACAAAAAAATATTTTACGTCTGAATTTAATGTGTGCTGATTAAAAATAGAAGTTGTCGGTGATTCTACAAGTAAAAATATTTTTAAAAATATGATTATTAAAATTCCCATAAAAAAAATGTGGAAAAAAATTATTATATAAAAAATTTATTTTAATTATGATTAAAATCCCGTAATATTATTTGGTTATTTATATTTATCTCCCCAAAAAAAAAAAATATTTTATGATAAAAAGAAAATTAATTGTTTATTAGATAAAAAAAACTTATTGTCTAATCTTGCCAATTTATCTCGAAGCTGACGATTTTGTGCTGGTCCTTGTTCTTAACCCATCCACTTAAATCTCTGTCAATTTTAAATATGACTGCCTGTTGTCTCTGCTCAAATTTTTCTGCTATATTATCAACCACCTCCCCTGTGATTCGTCGTGTTTCCTCCAGACCAATCGATTTCAGATTTTGATTATTGTTTGCGAATATTATCAATCCTTCATCCGTAATTTCTGTTCCTCCAACATTCAGGTGTTGAATGTGAGAACATGCTATTAGCACATCGTCATCCACTGCCGGCACATCATATAATAGTAGATTCGTAATATTAGTACCCAAATTTATTGCCGATATTAATTGATCTTTTTCTAGTCTGCAGCTTGCAGTAATGTCCAATTTTTTTAAATTTTTCACAGTATTTATTAAACACTTTAATTCTTCCCCGGTGACATCACTTCCGATTAAGACTATGTCTTCTAAAAATTCACACTCTCTTATTGCACTCAGAATAACACCAAAATTAACGTCTCCGCAAATTGATAGCTTATTAATTACATATTTATTATATCTTAAAATCCACTCTATTTGATTACTGCTTAATTCTGTAATTGTTGTATCCAAATGTTCTGTCAATAATAGTTCTCCTCCAGTTTCTTCACATTGTTGAATAAATGCCACTCTTTCTGATCTATTTAAATATTTGCAAATTTCAATAATGTCGTATATTTTAAGTATCTCCATTTTTCTATTTTTTTTTGTAAATAATAATGATTTTATTTAAAGTATTTTATTAATAAATTTTTCAGCACTCTGTGTCAAGGCGATGTGCATAATGTGTTCGATTAATTAGCGTCGTAATAATGATCTCTTTCTCTAATTAACTGCACTCTTTTATTTTCTCCTCACGCTGACTAACTGCATGTGCATCTCCCCTTCTCGTCGTCTCCGTTTTGTGCTAATCTTCTCCTTGATGACCACCGTTGAAGCGTCCACTTGTAGATTTATTTAATTAATTTATTTCTTGATTTTTGGTATATATTTTATTGAAGCGGTGTTGCCAATTCACTCTATATTCGTTGTTCCAAGCTCCGTTGAGATGACCGTCGTTGCATTCAATATTTTATTTGTATTTATGTATATAGTGTTAAGATTTTTATATTGTGTGTATCATGAATTGTATATAAATGTTGTATGATGTGTTTAGTTTATTTGTTTTCAATGTTTCGGTATTGTTTTTGAATGTATGATTTAAGGATAGGTAAATTTGAGGTATTAATCTTTATTTAGGTATTCTAACATGACTTGAGCTGCTAGCATCCGAGCTTCAATTAATGACTCTCCCCCAGTAATTACGTGTTCTTTATTTACTTGACATTTTACTATAAATATTGTTTTATTTTTATTATTTATTAGTTCATTCACTTTTCCGATATAAGTATAATTTAGTATTAAATAGTGATTAATTTTACAAAATTTTTTTAATTCATCTGTACGACAAAAATATTTTCTAGAATTTCCGACCGGTGTTATTTCGTAATACTCGTTATCAGTCATAATCATTTCAATTAAAGCAAGTGTTGCATTATTTATTGTGCGGTCAAAATTTCTTCCCTATTTTATTGTTTCATAATTTCCCACTTTAATTTGTATAAATATTTTTTTATTTCTATTTAATTTTTGTGTAGAACTAACGTCATGGTAATATGGTGTTGTGTGCATCAGCTTGGCAATTTCGTCTAGTATTATTATTGGATGTATTTTAATTTCTTTAAAATATTGGTTTAAATTGAATCTATTTACGAGAAAACATCTACTTGACATACGAATTTTTGCTTCTCTCAAAATATTTCTAATTCCCATTATTCTGATTCTGTCTTCATGTTTTTCTATTTTGCGAGTGCTTAATTTATTATATTCATCATAATCTAAAGGTTCAGGTGCGTCATGATAAAGTGTGCTATTGCAAATTGATTTAATAAATTTTTTTTCAAGTAATAATATATCTATCTCATCAGTATTTTTAAATTCTCTTTCTTTTATGCTTTGAAGTTTACTAATAACTTTATTTTTATCTTCGTCTCTAAAAAGAATGTCATCGTCACTTTTATTTTTGGTAGCAAATTCCATAAATTCATAAACATTTGTGTTATACATTAGAAAGGTTTGTGTTACAATTTCAGGTAATTCTTTGTCTGTCACTAAATTGTAATAATATAAATCTTTTATTTGATCCATAATAAGGAAGTATCTATTATGCATTAGAGAATTTTTATTTGCCCGTGAATCAAAAATATATTTGGAAATATAATATTCTAAAGGAATATTGTACTGGCAACGAATTTGTGTATTTGTTTTTATTTTGTAAACTTGATATTTTTCTGTATTTTCTAATTTAAATTCTTCAAGTATATCGGGTAATGATTTTTGTATAATTGAATTTAGTGTAGTAATTTTTGCTTGAGAAATGATAGTGTAGTGTGTGTCATAGTAATCATAGTGTATTCTTTGAATTAAATTTTCGATGATGTCGTGCAATATTTTTAACGCCATTTTTTTTGTTGATTAACAAATGATTTTAAATTGAATTAAATGCCAAACGGTGATTTTAGTAATTTTTTCTGTAATAATAAAATATATGTCTTTAATTTATGTGAGAAAAAAAATTTGAAAAAAAATTTATTTATTATTTATAAAAGTTCAATTTTTCTAGGAAAGTTTTTGTCTAACATAAAAAAAAAATTTTGGAGTTACTTTAGTCGATATATGAGATCCTTACTTTATTTTTGTGAACTTTTCTAACCTTCCCTTTTACCATTATTTTAATATTTTCATCCCCACAAATTTCTACCACCTCATATGGACCCTCCCATTGATGTCCAAATTTTTCTACTACCCCTTCTTTTAATAAAAATACTTTATTTCCTTCTTCAAAAACTTTCGGATTAACATATCTATCGTAATATTTTTTTGATTTAGCTTTAGCTAATTTTAAATTTTTATTAGCCTCTTCTTGAACGTTTCGTAAGTCAGTATATAATTTAATCAAATATTTTTCATAAGTTATATTATTTTCATTAATTGGTGGAAAACTAGAGGGCATTTTTGCTAATCTCTCGTATACTAATTGATAAGGAGTATACCCAGTTCCCTCATGTTTACTTGTATTATAGGCAAATGAAGCTATTTCGCATGTGCTATCCCAATCATTATTCCCTTCATAATTAATTCTTAAATATTATTTTAATACATGATGTGATCTTTCTATTGAACCATTACTTTGAGGTCTGTAAGCAGTTGTTCTATAAAATTTAATTTTAAATAATTTAGCTACTTCCTTAAATAAAGATGACATGAAATTAGTTCCCTGATCTGTTAAAATTATTGTTGGTGGACCAAATATACAAACAAATTTTTTTACAAATGCATTGGCCACATGTGTAGCATCAGTTTTAGATAATGGAATGGCTAAAGAAAATTTTGTTAATTGACATTGAAGCGTAAGTACATATAAATTTCCCCTTTTTGTTTTAGTTAATGGGCCAACTATGTCCATTGCAATTTTTTCGAATGCGTATGTAGGAGTGTCAGTAATATGCATAGGTTGTCGAGTTCTAATACGCATTAATTTACTTAATTGACATTTCTTACATTTTCTAATAAAATCTACAATATCTCTTTTCATACGAGGCCAAAAATAGTCCTGTCTTAATCTGTCATACGTTTTTGTCATACTCTTATGTCCATTTGCTGCCGACCCATGATATTCATCTAGTAATATTGCTCGAGTTTCAATATCCGGAGTTTGGATCAAAGAATTACATATAATTATTTGTATATTAGTGTCTTGAAATGAGGCACTTAATTTATCTAAAATAAATTCCCAATATATTTCATCAATTTGTTCTGTTTTTCTCATACAAAATATTTTAGTATTAGTTCCCAAAATTATATTATATAAACTAGCTATACTTTCAACTATTGCTTCTTCCGTGACTCTATCATTTTGTCTATATTTGATTGGAATTATTAAACATGGCTTTAATTTATATTTAACTCTCGATGGCCTGCACATTACAAGTTCATCTGGTAGTCTAATAACCTCAATTATTTCTTTCGCCCCTTTATCTACCGCTTCCCCCAACATTGTTGTAAAAATTACCATTGTTCCTGGTGTATTTAATAAATTTTCCCTTGATTCTACAATATTTTTATTTATTTTAATAATATTTGGAATTCTTTTTAATTTTTGTAATATATTATCATCATCTTCAACCCTTTCTAATTCACTATCACTTAGCAATTGGTTCCCACTGTCATTAAATTCTTCCTGTTCTACCTCTTCTACATCTTCAATATTTAATTCATTATTATTATTATTATTACGAATATTTTCATTAATTCTATCCTCCTCATCTTCACCATCATAACTCAAACTTTCATCATTCAATTGTTCAATATTTATATCATTTATATTTTCATCATTACTTCTACCATCAGTATTATTTATTTCATCATCAATATTATCATTTTCGAATTTTTTATCACCTTTATTAAAATCTCCTGAACGTACCTTTTTTTTTATTTTTTTGTTTAATAACAAATTATCAAAAGAATCCCCTGAGGATATTTGTTTTTCCCCGTTACTAAAATCCGACAATTCATCTACCTGCTCATTATCAACCTCTTCAAATTGTACCACGCCTCTAGAAGTAGAGGGTTGTGGGTCAAAATTATTTAAATCAAATTTTTTTGAAAGAATTTTATCTTCACTAATATTTACTTTATTATTTTTTTTATTTGAATCATTATTATTTTTCATTTTTTTTCGTACTGTAACATTACTATCCCATCCCATATCATCAAATGTAAAATCAGGTTTGATAACTCGTTTTGTTGGTCTATCATCCCCCATATTATTATTATCTTCAATATTTGTATCAACTTTATTTTTATTTTTTTTTATATTATATGGTAACATTGTAATGTCGTCAGCGTCAACGTAGTGTGGTGCATTTTGTACTGATCTTTTTAGACTCCACTCGTCACTCGATGACCCTGACAGATCAGGTGTCACTTTATTATTTTTCAGTTTCTTATGTCTTTTTTTATGCGTATTACTAGTGTCATCAGATGACGAAGTCTTCTGTCTTTTTCTACATGACCCAGTTTTATTAGTAAGAACAAACAGCTGTTTGATACAGTTTATCGCTTGGCGCTCTACATTGCTCTCCGCATCAAGTTTCGCTTGTGGAATGTTTCTCGACAAGGCATCCGCATTTGCGTTAATACGACCTTGTTTATATACAACGTCATATTCAAAGTCTTGCATACTAAATCGCCACCGCACGCACCTTGAATGGGTAGATTTCATAGAATTTAACCATACCAACGGCCTATGATCTGTTACTAAAGTAAACTTTTTACCGTATAAATAAGGTCTAAATTGATTAACAGAATAAACAATTGCTAACATTTCTTTTTCGATAGTACTATAATTTTTTTCGGCATTCTGCAGGACGCGGGATACATAAGCTATAGGCAAATCTTGACCAATAGGTCCTTGAGATAAGATTCCAGCAACCCCAACATCACTAGCGTCTGTCGTTACTATAAATTCACGCGTAAAATCTGGATACTGTAATATCGGTGATTTTAATAAACATGATTTTAATCTAGTAAAAGCCTCTGTACACTCAGGTGTCCAGTTAAATTTAGTATTTATCTCTAGTAATTTTGTAAGAGGTTTTGATAATTTGGCATAGTCAAAAATAAATTTACGGTAATACCCTGTTAAACCTAAAAATTGTCTAACCCCTTTAACGTTAATGGGTCGTGGAAAATCTTTTACTGCGATCAATTTTTTTGGATCTGGTTTTACCCCGTGTTCAGTTATGACGTGATCTAAATATAACAATTCCTTTTGCAAAAAATTACATTTATCGGGTTGAAATTTTAAATTAGCGGCTCTAAACCTTTCAGCTACTTTCTCAAATTTATCTACATGTTCGTCTAGGGTTTCTGAGTAAATTACTAAGTCGTCCATGTACATAAATACACTGGTTCCCTGTAGCCCTCTTAGAACTTTATTAGCAACTTTCTGAAAAATGCAAGGTCCATTTTTTAACCCGAAACTAACACGTGTATATTCATAATGATTATAAGGAGTAGAAAAAGCAGTCTTATGTCTATCATCTGGGTGAATTGGAATTTGATGAAAGCCGCTTGCTAAATCAAATGTTGAAAAATATTTAGCGTTGCCCAATTGGTCTAAAATTTCTTGAATATTAGGCAAAGGATAAGCATCCCCGATAGATTTTTTGTTTAATTCTCGATAATCATTTACTAATCTAAATTTCTTTTCGCCATTAGGACCATCTTTTTTTGGTACCATCCATATCGGTGAAGAATATGGACTATCCGACACTTCAATAATTCCCTGAGCTTCTAATTCTGCGAGTTGTTTTTTTATTTCTAGTTGATGAATTTGAGCAAATCTATATTGTTTTACAAAAATTGGTATGTCATCAATTGTAGGAATTCTATGCTGAGCTACATTTGTACAAGTTAATTTTTCTCCTTTCAAATAAAATAAATCTTGATATTTACTAATCAAATTTTCTACTAGCAATTTTTCTATGTCTATTAATTCTTTATAATTCACTAAATTTTTTATTTTATTAATTCTCTCTTCATTATAAACTGGCTCGACTGGTAATTTTATATTTTCTTGAGATTGAATTATATTAAAAATATCAGCTTTAGGACTGAAATTAGAATAATCATGAATTTTTTTATTTAATAAATTTATGTGATATTTATTTATTTCTTTTTTTTCTTCGTCTAGAGTTACATCCTCATCTGCATTATTCTCACCTTCATTTATACGCGATTTAACTAACTTGACCAAAGGTGTGGGAATTAATAATTTATTTTTAGAAATATTAGTTATATTTATATAGAGTTGACCTGAATCATTGGCTTTTACATTCCCTTTAGAAATTATTTCGTCACCAAAATATAGATTTGAAACTAACCCATCTTTATTAGAAATTTTACTTGTATTTAATATTAGTGCTATTGTACTATTAGCTGGTATTTCTTGAGGTTGACCGAAAGAAAATTCTAATTGTTTATTATTTCCGAAACTCAAAAGATTATTGTTGAAATTTAAATTTGCATTAAAATATGTAAAAAATGTTGATCCTAAAATCTTCATATAAAAAATTGGAAAATTATTATCGACTACATGAAATTCAGTAAGACAACCCTTTATTGATAGTGTGATTGTACCCAAGCTATGAATTATACCATCAGTTATTCCTTGTAATGAAATACTTTTATTAGAATTTATTTGATTTATATTTTTA
The DNA here is from genome assembly GCF_014905175.1 of Aphidius gifuensis. NCBI lineage: Eukaryota > Metazoa > Arthropoda > Insecta > Hymenoptera > Braconidae > Aphidius > Aphidius gifuensis. Next base: position 10,742,171 of record NC_057791.1, on the reverse strand, counting down.
AGAGCTGTGATTTTAATTATATTAACTTCGGCCCCAGTGTCAAGCATTAAATTACAAATACCTTTTAAATTTTTAGTATATAAAGATATAGAAGGAATCATGGTTGATTTGGTTGAATTTATTTTAGCAATTAATTTGATTTCTGTGCCTGTTGGTTCAATTGTGTTTGAGTGTGACTGGGTGTTAGCCGTTGTGGTGAATCTCCACCCTGATTCACTGGCTTCGCATCGTTTTTTGAGAATTCAGACTCGACTCTAGCTCTAATTTCCTTATACATGTTACATCTAGATATATCATGTCCCCATCTTTTACAAATTTCACATTGACCACTGTATGTTTTTGTAAATTGAGAATTATTATTATTATAATTACGATTATTATTTAATTGTGGACGATCATTAGAATTCCTTTGATAATACCCGGTTGTTTGATTCTGATAGTTATTACGTTGATATGAATTATTATTTTCACGAATATTATTATTGGCATTTCTGTTAGAATAATATCCCTGTGTTGGTGGAGTTTTATTTTGTTCCCCATTAGAAGTACTTGGTTTGTCATTTGACTGAATGGACTCGTTATTATTAGTATTATTATTATTATGAACAAATGGTTTATATTGATAATTATTATTGTATGGTTTATTAGTTACTTCATTATTATTTTTCTGACCAATGGTAGTAACAACATTAATATCGTTAGGACGTCTGAGTTTAATTGTTTCAACATGCTCATTATATAATTTCTTACTAGCGTTCCAGACATCTAAAAATTTTTCACATTTAATTTGTTTACATTCCAATACCATACGTACATCGCGAATTAATCCTCTAATAAATTGTCTAATAACTTTCTCTTCAATTTTGTCATTATTCATCCGCCCTAATCCGTCATTATCTCCCTCATTACAATCAATTAAATCACTATATAATTTGTAAACTCGATTACCATATTCATCAATATTTTCATGATTTCTCATAACGGTTTTTGATAATTCATTCCAAATAGTATCAAACGAACGTCCAGTATAAGTTATTGTACGTAATAATTTATTTAAATCTTCAATAGATGTAATATTTTCATTACTTATTAAATTAGCTTTTGGCCCAACGAATTTATTTTTCAAAGACAAAACAAATCCCTGCTTAAATATTGGATTTAATAATGCTAAAGCATCATGACAACTTTTAATAAAATCGCGAATAGAGTTAGTGTGTCCGTCGTAATTAAAAAATAGACTGAGAGCGTCTCTAATATTTAAATTTGTATGGCTCAATATTTCAATATCCGGTGATGGACTTCTACGTGTTTTTACGTGTGTAGTTGCCTCATTATGTTGCAAAAAAAATTGGTTTCCTTGTGGACTGACACAAGTACGTGTTAGATTTGAATTTAAAATATTTTGTTTAGTGTCTGTGTGTTGCGTGGCCTGATTATTTAAATCTTGTGTAAGAGAATCAATGCGTTGATGACATGTTTGTATGATTGATTGTTGATCGTTAATTTGGTCAATAAAAATTTTTTCCCTTTTAATTCTTTCCAAATTTTGATTTAATTCATAATCCGATTTTTCTTTAACTACCTGATATTGATAACGGTTATACTGTTCACGTAAATCATTTAACTCTTCATGTAAAAGAGTACTGGCTTCTTCAAGTACTTTTCTAGTATGAATTTCATCTTTAAGTTCTTTTTCTAATTTAGAATTTTCGATTTTCAATTGATCAATAACTTTAGTAACTGTTCTACCACATTTTTTTAATTTATTTATATATTCAAAAAATGTTTCATATAAAGGTTTTGGGTTTTCTGTAGGTTCTTCTTCGTTAGTGTATTGTACTAAAGGAGTTTGATTTTTAGAAGAATATTCCATTAAATTAGCTTCTAAAATAGATATTTGCAAAGATAAATTGTCATCGTCTAGTTGTCTTGTCAAGTTTTGTAAATTAGAGAAGTCTATTTCCTCGTAAATATGAGAACTCCCGGAGGTCTCATCAATATCAATTAATGACATTTTAAATAATTTTAAAAACAATTTTAATGAATTTATATGACTCTCGTAAAAAAAAAAAATTTAATAATATAAATTCGAAATATAAAAATGTAAAATATTAATGACAATAAAGCACTTATTATTTTCCCATCACGAATTATTAATTAAATTTTCTACACATTTCACTTCATATCCCACTTCTGACACCAATTTTGTTACGAGACAGGTTTATTTTCATTGATATGAAATAATTTAATTGAACTTACGGAAACAAAACTAAAAAATTAAATTATGAACGTTATTTTAAATAAACAAGTCAGTAAACAAATGTTTGATTTTACCTAATTTTGTTATTCCCTACTGGGTAACAGGATTTAGGAGAGGAAAATGTGTTAGAATTTATAAAAATACCTTGATGTTGAATTTGTGTAAATCCAGTATGTATGAGGCGTGTCAATGTGGATGATCGACCTGTAGATGTTGTAGTAATCTGAACTTAACACAACGATATTTCGATAGTTCAATGATAATGGAATTTTAGTTTAGTGATTGGTTTTAAAATAATTAACACAATTTTTATTTAATGTTGAATATTTAATTAATGATTAAAAAGTATACGTTGAGATTAAAAACAAGAGTGAGTGTTGTGACATTGTTACAGTTTTTTATAATCTTGGTTTGTTAAATAATTTGTGGTAGGAATATTGCTTTGACCAATCCTAAAACATTGTTCCCATGATAGTCAGCAAATTCTTTTATATGAAATCTTACAGAATTATATTTTATTTAACTAATTTTTAGAATTAAAAATGAATAAATCGGCGAAAAAATATTCCCGTTGACTGTTGTTGCTATATGATCTTAAATGTTGGTATAAATGATTGTGTTACATCCGGTGAATTTAATTCTAATATTGTAGACTATGCAAATACGTCACACATTATATATTACATTAGAAAAAGGTTATATATTGAGTATATTATAACCATAGACATTACAAGAGGCACTTGCTCATCAAAGTTATAATTCATCAGCAGGTGCAATTGTCATTGATGGTGAAAGATTAACACTTGATAAAGCAATTATAAAAGGTTTAATACGTCATGATAGTCCATCAATAAAAGATCCACATACTTGTGAAGTTATAACATTATCAGATGCGATTAAATTTGGTCTTATTGATTCAAATAATGGTACAGCATTAGATCTATTAACTGGTACAGCATTATCAATAATTGACGCAATGGATCCTGGTCTTGTTGTACTAGAAAACGTAAAATATCATTACCTGATACTGTATTTAAAGGTTTTATGATCCAAAAGTGGTCATTTTACAAGTCTTGAAACACGTGAATGGTTACCAACTGATCGAGCTATTAAAGAAGGTGTTATTGATCCAACATCAGAAATTGTTAAAATTCAAAAGGTGATTTAATGACATTTAATAATGCAATTAAAGAAAAAATTATTAATCAAAAAACTGGTAAAATAATAACTAAAAAGAACAATCAATTGATTTTCAAGAAGCATTTGAAGAAGGTGTATTATTAGAAGCAAGAAGACCAATGAGTTTTAGTGAAGCATTATTAAAAGGTATATTTGATAAAAAAACAAGTTTATTTTTAGATCCGAAAACTGGATCATATTTAATATTGTTACAAGCAATTGAACGTAATATTATTGATGCTGATTCAGTAACAGTTAAAAATTCAACTATTATTGGCTATAGTAAAAAAATATCATTAGTTAAAGTAATTAAACTTGGTATTATTGATGGTAAAACTGGTAAAGTTAAAGATATTAATTATAAAAAGAATAATACAGAAATAACATTTGATCAAGCATATGAAATTGGTTTAATTATCGATAATAAAGCAGCAATATCAATTCAACGTGCAATACATCAAGGTTTATATGATGATAAAAGTAGTAAAATTATTGATCCAAGTTCTGGTAGATCAATAACATTGCTTGAAGCAACGCATATATGTATTATAAGCCCAAAATTAATATGTTATTGGGATAAAAGAGGTGAAATATTATTACCACTAGCTGAAACATGTCGTTGATAGACGATCGGGTATGTTTAAAGAACCTGGTGCACATTGTTTTATTCCATTATCAATGGCATTACAATTAGGTTTAATAATTGATATTGAAAGGCTTGGTTTTAGTTTGTATGGTGCAATTAATATTGGCATGTATGATATTACATCAGGACAATTTATTCATCCATCAACAAATAAAAAATTAACATTAACTGATGCATGTAATGTAGAAATGATTAATCCACTTATTTCAATTATTAAAAATACAAAAACTAATAATTAATATTCTTTATGTTTTTGGCCTCTTTTGGCCATTTTTTGAGGCCATTTTTAAGAGGCAAAAAAAATAAGGCCATTTTTAAGAGGCCAAAAAAATAAGGCCATTTTTTGAGGCCATTTTTTCTATGTACGAGGTTCAGATCGTCTTTTTTTTAAACTATATTTCACCATGTTGCCATGGTATTTACGGAAAGCTGAAATAACAGACGAACTTCCCGGCTCTGGTAATAAGAGATAAAATTTACTTACATGAAAACATCTTGGGCTGTGTGATAAATGCTTCCATACCCTGTATGTCAATAAAATTGTTAAGATCGTGAGATTTATTATAATTATAACATATATAAAAAATTTAGATACTGGAGAACAGCAAAACTTGTTAATTTTGATAGACTATATAATGAAATATAAATTGACAAAAAATTTATACGTGCTTAAACGATGAACGTTGAGAAGTACATGTACACACACTCTTGAAGATAGTTGTGGCTTTGTTAACGGGCTGGTGTGCATCAGTATAACATTAGTGGATTTGTACAACAGGCTTAAACTTGTTCAGTTGCTTGATGCTTCACAAGTTTTTTTACATGCCAAGTAAATGTAGTGTAAAATAAGTTCATTAATAATGTCTATTAGAAACATTGTTTTTTAAATAAATAAGACCCGTTAAAAAAGAAATATAATTCAACTAATTTAAAAAGAAAAGTTATTGGTTTTTTTATATATAAATATTGGCAAAATTAGAATACAATTTCAATAAACAAAATTAAAAAAAAAAACACCTTTGTTACGGGGGGTATATAAATACGTTCAACGAATTTTCCAAGATTCGTCTAATTTTTTATTATTTTTTTAATTTTTAGTTGTGGATTTCATTTGTAGAATTTATTCAACAAGTAATATTTGAAATTACCCCAATTAAAAATAAATTATTTTTAATATTTTATTGTGGTGGATATTATTATCTGATTGCCACCAGTAATTTTTTTGTGAAAAAAAAAACAGGAAAAAAAAAACATCTCAATAATTTATCTTGCATCATAATGGTAAGTGAATCATATTAATTGAATATAACAATAATTATTACTGATATAAAAAAAAGTAAAGTTAGAAAGTTTAAAAAATATAATAATCTAAGATAGGAATAAATAATCCTGAAATTAAAAGCAAAAAAAAAAACAATTATTTTTAACTGCAAGAAAAAAGTAATCGTCAAAATTTATTAAAAAGAAAATATGCGAAAATCAGTGTAATGAACATAAATAACCATCTCATGGTACACTAAAAAATATATGTTAATTCATGAAAGGATATAAATAACATTTTGTATGAGTGACAACGAGTATTACAGGGCTTCCTTTTTTTTCAATTTTATTTATATTTATTTATTTCTTTTTAATAAGATCATTTTAGTATTCTCAATATAATTAAAAAGAACAAAAAAATTAGTATATTTCGTTACAAGTGCCCACTCAGAGAGTGTGCTCTCAACGAATTTGGAGGGGCAAGCACGAGCCTTGGCGAGTGTTTCCCCTCCAAATGAGTTGTGAGCGGGCTCTCTGATTGGGCACATGTAACGAACCATATTTTATGTTACTAGGGACAGTGGTAATAATGTGTGAATTTCTAAAAAGCGCACTACCCCTCTTGCGCTTTGGAAATTCACACGTGTACTATGGCTTTATAAATCAATTTTCGATGCTCAATTATATGTAGGTACGTCGTTCAATAAAAAAAAAAATGTTTTTTTGTCAAATTTAAGTATATTATCACAGTTTTATTATCATTGAATGATTAAAGTTATATTAAATAATAAAAGTACTGAAAGTAATTAAAATTAAATTTCACTTATTAATAATATTTCATACGGAATTATTAATATTTTTATCATTAACATTCAATACATATTTTTGATTAAAAATGTATAAGTAATAAAAAATTTGTCTTCAGCTCATTTATATTTTTGGTGAAAAAATAACTTTAAAATGAAAGGGTTTAAAATAAACTTGTTTTTTTTTTTAAATTGGATTTTTAATATATATATATAAAAATTGAAATACGGAATTTTGATAGACTGTATAATGAAATATAAATTGACAAAAAATTCATATATGCTTCAATGATGAACGTTGAGAAGTGCATATATATTTTTTATTACGTATTTGCCTTTACATGTACACACACAGAGACACTAACACCCTTGAAGATTTGTTGAAAAAGGCGTTGTGTTTCTGTGCCCACAGCAGCCCACAGGCCAGTATAACATCAGTGGATATGTACTGATTTGTACAACAGGCTTAAACTTGTTCGTTTGCTTTGGGTTGCTTCACAAGTTTTTTTATATGCCAAGTAAATGTAGTGTAAAATTAGTTTATTAATAATGTCTATTAAAAACATTGTTTTTTTTAAATAAATTAGATCTTGTTAAAATTGAATTGAAGTTCAATTAATTCAAAAACAAAAGTTATTCTTTTTTTTTATATATATAAATATTGGCAAAATTAGAATACAATCTGAATAAACAAAAAAAAACTTTTATTATGGTGGGTATATAAATATACGCTAAACAGGTTTTTTCAACTTTCGTTTAATTTTTTATTATTTTTTTAATTGTTAGCATTAAATCATAATTATAAAAATATAAAAATTCATCTTAAAAATAACCTCAAAAAAAATTATAGCAGATATTTTATTATCTTGAATATTATTATCCGGTTACAACTAGTAATGTTTCCGTTAAAAAAGTATGTTATTATGTTTTCTTCCATGATGTTAAGTGTAAAATGTTTATTATTTATATGATTAAAAAAAAAAGTAATTACCAATTCATATAAAAAAAATTTTAAAAGTGTGAAAATCAAAGTGTCCTGAATAATTGAGAAATTAATTTAATGAAAAAACTTAGATTTATTTTTTCACAACAAATAATGAAACTATAATAAAGGTTATTAATTATATATAAATATGCAATAAAAGCAATAGCAGTAGTTTGCAGAACGAAAAATGATAAATGAATTTAGATTTCATTAGTCGTCGATTACTTGACTCGCGAGTACAACAAAGTAGGCTCCTTGACATCGTATCTGGGTCTTGTTGGTAGTGTTTTTTTTTTTTTTTTTCTTTTTTTCTCAAAGAAGAATATAAAATCCATTCTTTTATTATGAAATTTTCAATTTTTTTTTTTTTTTTAATTAAATGAATCATTAACTTATTAATGATAAAAATTTATTTCTAATACTGTCAGTATAATTTGTAGTGTTTTTTTTTTTTTTTTTTTGTTTTCTCAAAGAAGAATATAAAATCCATTCTTTTATCATGAAATTTTCAATTTTTTTTTTTTTTAATTAAATCATTAACTTATTAATGGTAAAAATTTATTTTTAATACTGACAGTATAATTTTATAACTCAACGAAAGTAAGTGTAACTAAAAAAATTGGTAATGTTCCCATAGTTGCTGAAAATTTCGAAAAAATTGTATTTGATAAAATGATCAGCAAGATCAAATCCCCATATTTATATTCCTTACAATGAATAAATATATAGCTTTACATATATTGTTGATAAATGATATGTAATATTTATATAAATTTTGTCTGGTTATTTTTAGAAAAAAATTGTCAATGACACAAGGCAAAAATTATCAAAATTAATTTAATATTTTCATATTATGTTTTTGTTTTATTAGGTTTATTCAATAATGAAACTCATAGGACACTTTTTTTTTTACATTAAATAACATGAAAAAATTAATTGATATGAATGTTCTTATTAATGTTCTTATTTCTTTTTCGATTGTCTTGATGATATCCATTTTGTAAATTTGAGGTATAATTTATGAACAATTAATCATAAAAAAAGCTCAAACGATGAATTTAAAATTATCTACATTAAAAAATTATTATATTAAAATTGAACAATACAAAAAAGACAAAATAACAATTTGTTTGATATTTGTAAATAAACTTCAAATCATCCTTCATAACTTGAATATGGATCATCTTGATATCATGTAAAATATTAGTTTTAAAGTAAAATGTTGAAAAATATTTATCATTTCTATTTTCATTCACCTGACTAAATTAATTGAGTTAGAAATATATGTCATGAAAGAAAATTTAATTATTATCTGAAAATTACTTTGTCATTTGAGTTATTCAATAGAGTAACATAATAATTTTAAAAACGCATTTATTTTATTTCTATTTATATTACAAAAGTGAATCAATGACAAAAATTCAAAAGTTAAATAATTTATCAATTAACCAATTGTTGTGCTGAATTATATTTGTGTCATTTTTTTTTTAAATTTAAAACATCAGCTTGTTCTATGGATGTTTAAGATCAAAATATAACAGTTTCACAATGACAAATTCAAAAATACAAGCATTCATAATTTTGTGATTATTTTTGTCCTTGTAATGGATAAATATCAGTTTTATATATTATTTCTATGAGTAAATAATTAAATTTTTATTAGGATGATTCATAAACTGAAAAAAGAATTGATGGTGTTTACAAATGAATAATTGGATTTTTATTCTAAATCATTATTATCATTTAGTCTGCGAAATATTGTCATTATCATCATTTATTGTTTTACTTATTGTCATGATTATAAATTATGTGAAATTCGTCTTTTCAATGTCATGAATCAAAAATTTAAGAGAAAAAAAAAAAAAATAATAACCAAAATAGTCAAGATTTTAGTTGGAAAAAAAAATTTTAATATTTGAAAAAATTAAAATTGCATTAATTGAATTATAAGTTGATAAAAAAAATTTTTTTTTAATAAAAATTGAATCTATTATGAAAAAAATTTATAAAAATTCGAAGGTGCTTATTAATTGTGTGTGAAAAAATTCACTATAATAATCAAATAAAAAAATTATCAATAAGATTTATTTATTATATAAAAAATCTAAATTTTTAAATTTATTTTATAATTTTGAGCAACATATATACTATATTCTGACAACAATTGATCATTCAAACTATTTCGTCAATATAATATATTCTTTTTTTTTTTTATTTTAGGCTTCTACTAGTAATGAAGAAAATATAAATGACAAAAGCAATGATGAATCGAATGGACATGATTTAACTTTTTATGTCGATCCTATAATAGCAAGTTTGGATATTAGAAAAGTATTGATGACAACATGCTCAGGCAAAGGACCAGCAATTGTTGAGTATTTTGAAAAAACTCAGAAATTCAAAAAAGGAGATTCAAAGAAGGCAACACGTCGGTTAATAGGTTTTTACATAACACAATATATTATTACAAAAAAACAGAAGTAAGTCATTTTTATGTGTAGTTAATTTTCGATTTACAATTTTCAAAATACTTTTGAATATCTCAATACAATTTTATATTTTCTTTCAGATTTTCCTGTTATGACAAAAAGCATTTGTCTGACAAAATCGCAAAATTATTTCCTTGTGAAGATTCCAACTTTTGGTACACATTAGATGAAGAAGGAAATGGACCTGGTGGTTATTTCCAGAATTCGATTAAAAATCAGAGACATAGAATAAAACAAGAAAGAGCAGTTACACCACCACTTAAAGATGAAATTCAACCAGGTAAAACTTTTTTATTTTTAACTCGTGGCAAAAAGAATTTTAATTTATAATATGTTTGATAATATATTTATTTTTCAAATACTTTTATTTAGTTGATGAAAATGTTACAAAATCTGTGGATTATTTAAGCAGTCATCCCGATTGTTTACCATGGAATAAAGTTGAAAAAGCATGGAATGTCAGTAGAATTATGAGGAGAAAAGATCTCGATGCATATAGGATAGAAACAAAAAAATTGAAAAAAAACATCAAAAAAACTTCTACTAACGTTCCCCTTTATTCAATCGAAGGCTATATTGATAAGTGGAGTAATTTAAAAAGTAATCAAGGGCAAGAACTTGTAAATTTGGATTTTAATATATGGTATCCAGCAGCTGTTGAATTCAATGAACATAATTTCGATAATTTGTTAAAAATTTTAAAAATGATTTGTGCTAAAAGAAAAATTAAGAAGTGGAATGAAGAAATTAATAATGCTGAAATATTAATTGAAAGTTCAGACAATATTGATGTTGTCCTTGCTGCAAAGCTTCGTTTACTACCGATGTTAGTTTCTCCACGAGGAAGAACATCGTCAACATCAAAAACATCAGTTGAAAAATGTGAAACTAGTATAATACTTCTAGTCAAGGTAAAAAATTTTTATAATATATTTATGAATTTAAAAAATAAGAATTGATTAATGAGTATTTATAATTTTAAATAAAATAGGATTTTGCAGAAATTGATGATGCATATAAAGAACGAGCAGCTGAGCTCAAAAAATTAAACAAACCATTGTCAGCAATGTTAATTATCGTGGGAGAAAATTGGAAAAACATAAATGGAGTTCACATTTGTATCAACCATGTTCGCTGGCAAATAAAGAATTTAATTGCTGCTTTTGACACCTTGTTTAAAACATTTTATGTTTTGGAAACATTATTCCCAAAAGAAAGCTCAGTCTTGTAGGGAATAGTACCAAAATATATATTTATAAAATGGAATCACCGACAGTAGATCCCGGAGCTGCTGGCATACTTGTCGATATAAAAAGAATTTCCCACAAAAATTTTATTAATGAACAACAGTTACAAGAAAGACAAGTAAATATTATTATTCATTCTGATGATGACGATAATGATGATGATAACGATAATGATAATGACGATAATGATGATGAAAATGAAAATGAAAATTTATCAGAATCAGAATCAAACAATAAAAATAAAGAAGAATTGAAAAAAGATAAAAATGAAGAAGAATTGAAAAAAGATAAAAATAAAAATGAAGAAGAATTGAAAACAGATAAAAATAAAAATGAGGAAGAATTGAAAACAAATAAAAATAAAAAATCCAAAGAATTGAATATTGTTCCAAAAAAAAAAATGAAAGTGATAAAGTAAAAATGTTGAGCTAATTTCTTCTTTTTATTTAATAAAACACTCATGATTTTTCTCTTTCGATAAATATACGAGTTCAAAGACTCATAAAATAAATTTTTTTATTTAGTTTGTAAAATTAAAAAAATTCCTTCAGCTTTATTTTCATCATAACCTTCTGGATAATTACTTTATTTGCTATTTAAAAAATTTAAATCATAAGTAAAAACAGAATTTCAAACAAATTGAAAGTTATTAATAGTAATTGTTTGTAAGTCAGATTTTATAATAAGATCATTTTAGTATTCTCAATATAATTAAAAAGAACAAAAAAATAATCAATTTCCGATGTTCAATTATATGTAGGTACGTAGTTCAATAAAAAAAAAATGTTTTTTTTGTCAAATTTGAGTATATTATCACAGTTTTATTATTATTGAATGATTAAAGTTATATTAAATAATAAAAGTACTGAAAGTAATTAAAATTAAATTTCACTTATTAATAATATTTCATACGAAATTATTAATATTTTTATCATTAACATTCAATACATATTTTTGATTGAAAATGTATCAGTTTAAAAATTATTTGTTTTGTTATTATTTATTATTGATTATTCAATATGAAATAACACAAAAAAAATAATTCAATAACTCTATAGGATACAGATAATTTTATACTTTTACTTAAAATAATAAATAAAAATACAGAGTAATAATAATAAAATAATAAAATAATAAAAATAAAAAAATTAAATATTTTGTGTTACTTTTTTTAATTTGAATGCAGTATAAATAATGCTTACTATGACATTTTAATTTTAAATTAATATTGGAAAGCAATGAAATAAATTTTTTTTCATTTTTTTTCAATAAATTGAAATCCAAAACAGAAGCATGATAATTATGATTCGATATATTTAGATTTAAGTTTGAGCCTTGGTTGTATTAAAATTCAATTTAACAATTTTCCTTTGAAACATTTAAATATATAAATAAATCATGTTGGTTAAAATTTGAGAGGTTTGGATCTTAACTCAATGCTTTTTAGTGAGAGATAAAAATTTTACAATTTTTTTTTAAAACATTGAAATCTTTAATACAATCTTTGTAGCTAAAAATTAAGACATTTTAATTTCAGCTTAATATTGAAAAGTAATTAAATAAAATTTCCTTCTTTTTTTTCAATAAATTGAAATCCAAAACAGAAGCATAATAATTATGATTTGATATATTTAGATTTAAGTTTGAGCCTTGGTTGTATTAAAATTTAATTTAACAATTTTCCTTTGAAACATTTAAATATATAAATAAATCACGTTGGTTAAAATTTGAGAGGTTTGGATCTCAACTCAATACTTCAGAGTATAATATAAAAATTTTAATATTTTTGTTTTAACTATATAATTATTGAATGGAAGCATATCCGTTAAAATGTGAGATATTTTGATCTCACATCAAAACTTGAGAGTGATAATGTGAAACCTCTTTCAATAATTTTTTCAACGTTTAAATATTAAGTCGACACATAATTCTTATTCTTTAAGATATATAAATTTCATCGTAATAAATAAATGTTAAAAAAAAAATCAGCATTGCTTTATTTGACCACATTAAAAGGACAAGTTAAAACATTTGCGTTACTTTTCAAGACCTTTCAATTCTAACATGATGCTTGAAAGTATCACATAAAAATCTTTCTGTTTTAGTTTAGTATAGTTAATGATTGGACAACAATAATTTTTACTCACCTGAAAACAAAATTATTCTTTTGGCAACACTCAGTCGTATTTATCAAGTTCTTTTCTTTATCATATTGAAACGTTGTTATTTTTAACTAACGCGGACAGTTATCTCGAATCGAAATGCTTTTTTTTTCAAGTCAATACAAATGTATTTTGAGTCAACGATTATTTTTTCCGAGAGGTTTAAGTTTCAAGTTGGGATATTATCTTCTCCAAGCCAATGTTAGGATTTAGGAATGGTAAAATTTGTAGGAATAATCAATTGTCACAGTTTTTTATTTAAGTTCCAATTCACTGATAATATTATGCTAACCTACCTGCTAACCCGTTACCCAGTAGGGAATAACAAAACAAGAGGATTATAAAAAATTACGTTAAATATCAGGCTCATTAATTTGTATTATTGCTAAATTATTATATTATTATTTTTCTTGTTTAACGTTCTTCCTTTTTTTTGTTATTTCATAATTAATACAAATTAATTAGCCTGGTACGTAACATTATCATTTCTAATAGGTCCATTTTTCGCATTCCACAAAATCGCCCAGGAGAGTCACCTTTTACTGACAGATTTGTTATTAAAATTAGAAAATTGTAAGTACTAGGTGCAGGTGAACTTTAGGAGTTAAAGAATATTTATCAAGCAATTTAACCGAAAAATTCATTGAATGGAAAGAAAATGCATTCAAAAACGGGATGACAACTGGTGTCATAGTAAATTTTCAAAATAAAAATTCTAGAAAATGAAATTTTTTTTCCGAAGCTATATAGAAGTATATTTTGTAACAAGGGCGCAATGTGAGTGATTCCCGCCCACACAAAGCACAGTACAGGGGATGCAAAGTTAATGGAGCATGCAGACGGGATGCCAAAATTAATCTAGATTAATTCCACAGCCCCTTAACACAATAATTTCATTTTATTATAGATAATGTTGCTGAGAAATCAATTTAGATTAAGAAATAATTCATTTAGTTACATTCTTTTCTCAGAAATATTTGCCAATAGCTATTTCATTGATTCCCTATGGCGAAATTACTTAAGGAAAGAATGTAACCAAATCAATTAATTTATAATATAATTTAAACAAAAATAGAAAATAATTGACTGTGATGAATTCAAGAACAATTTACCAGAAATTGCTGAGCATGGCACAACAAGGACATATACACCTATGTATCCTCAACTATCAAGAAATAAATTCGACACTTCTGCTCCAATCACCGAAATGATTGAGGCTATCAACTGGTTATACAAAGCAACTGAAATTGATTTTACACATGATCCAGAAAATCTAAACGTAAACAAAATACTCAAAAATGATAATAACATTTAGTAAAAAAAAAAAAAAAGATGTGTGTTATTGTACGCACAGGGAAGTGAAACTTCTTTAGTAATTCTAATAAATAGTAATTGAAAGATCTCTCGTTGCATTAATATATTTTTGACTAGTTGTCTTTTTCGCTCTCCTTCCGAGTGATTTATTATGTTCATTCAGTCATTAACAATTATGATAGAAATTTTTAAATTTATTGATTAGTTATAGTATTAAGGTTCTATGTAAATGAAATTCTAATTAGAAAACTTAACACAGAATATTATAATCTATATATATGTATCTATAACTGTGTATTAAAATAAAAATATTTTTAACGTTAAGAATAATGAAATTCAGTCAGTGAGTACGTACTAATTTATTCAATGGATAACCTTGATTTAGATTTTCCATTATTTCTGTCTTTAATGATAATAAAAATGGCAGTGCGAAATTATTTAATAATTATCATTATACCGTATTATTTCATTCAAAAAAAGTTAATTTTATTCAAATAATTAAAGTTGAAAGTAAATTCCATTGTCTAACAAAGTTTGGGTCCGAGAGGGGTATTCTACATATGGTTCCCAGGTAGGAAGTGACGACGGGCACAAGCCTGGGACAAGCCTGATTACCCGGCTCTCGGGCCTGTGTCGGGCCTGAGACACAAGCCTGTGTCAAGTCTGGAATGTTCACGATGTATTTGCTGGTGTCGGACTAGTGTATCGGGCTTGACACAGGCTTGTGTTCCCAGGCTCGATACAGTCTTGTGTTCACAGGCTTGACACAGTCTTGTGTTCGCAGGCTTGACACCGGCTTGCAAAAAAAATTATAAAAAAATATAAATAAACAATTATTATTAATTTATTAATTTGACATTATTATTTTGTACGCGATACAATTTGAATTAACGATGATTATATGAACGAAAATAAACGGCGTAACCGGGGGATCGATCCTAGGTCTCTCACGTGGAACTCCAATGCTCTATCAAGTCGACCACGGGGGATTCATGAAAGAGTCAGTCAAAATTTTTTATATGAATGAATTTATTCGAGAGTCAATACACAGTCCTTGTAAAAGCCTGGCACGATAGTCAAAACCTAATAATTTTTATTTAAAATGTCTATTTACAATTTATAGATCTAATTAATTTTTTTTTTTTTTTTAATTGAATATATGCACAAGTCAAGTCCCGTGTGAGGCCAGGGAAAACAAAAAAAACAGGCTTGACACCGGCTTGAATTATTGAGGCCTGTGTGAGGCCGGTTTAAGACAACGGGGACAGTCTTGTGTCAAGCCTGTGTTAACGAGGCCCGTGTAAGGCCGGAGAAAACAATGGGCACAAGCTTGTGTCAAGCCTGTGCTCCCCAGGCTCGATACACGACCCTCGCACAAGCCTGGCACAGTTGTTCAAGCCCGAGAACTCCTACCTGGGTTATAGGGAATATTTTCGATGCCCCCCTGTCCAAAGTATAACCACTATACTAGCAGGTTCTTAGAAGTATATGTGTCTGTAATCTATCTGGATAGACACACACATACTACTACAGCAGAGAAACAAGGAACAGCATCATTTAAAATTATATTCCCACTGAATCCCTAGGAGAAAAAGGATCTATAACTGCTTTAATAATCGGTATTATTAAGTAGAACAAATTGATAGTTGACTCAGCAATAATTGATAGAAATTCTTTCAACTACAAGAGTTAATATGTGTTCTGTACCTATTCCTAGGTGTTGAAGTTTCCAGTTTTGATATCAATTATCTAAAAAAAAAATGAGCACGAAAATTCTGGAAAATTCATCGGAATAGATAATTTTTCCGGCTTTCATTTGCAACCAAAAAGTCGAAAATTGAATAAGGGAAATATATTCAACTCCCAACCGTAAGTTGGGAATAATATATCAAGCAAGCTATCGCTCCAATTTTTTTCAAACAAATGATAACATTTAAAAATTGTCAAAATAAACCCGAGCAAAGCCAGGTTAATCAGCTAGTTTCATATAAATATTTATTTATTGAACTACTAGTCAGCTGAACACTTCTATTACTATTTTATGTATACTTTTTATTTTATGTATATATATATTGGTCATCTCTGACTTCAGTTGAAAATTTTATTACTGATTTTGGCTTTTATGGAGAATTTTATGACGTAGTAGTAGAAGTAGTGTTTTAATGTTAATTCTCTTCTTTCATAAAAGCCCAAATTTAAATACATGTTCCATTAGGTTCCATGTCCACGTAGTTCGATCAAAATGAGTGGGCCGAGACATTTTATGCATTTTTCAATTTTTCAAAATTTTTGAAAAAAAAAAATTAATTTTAATACAAAATAAAACAAAATTAAAACATATCTTGGTAAAATTTCATTTTCGGCATATTTTAAAACTTAAAAGTGGAAAATTTCAATTTTTAACGAAATGTTCGTGAAATTTTCCACTTTTAAGTTTTAAAATATGCCGAAAATGAAATTTTACCAAGATATGTTTTAATTTTGTTTTATTTTTTTGTATTTTGTATTTAATTTTTTTTTTTCAAAATATTTTGAAAAAAAAAAAAAATTGAAAAAAAAAAAAGCATAAAAACGTCTCGGCCCACTCTAATTTTTAATCGAACACACGTGGATTGAGTACCTTATTTTATGGAAAAAATTTCATGTATTTAAATTGGGGCTTTTTTTATGAAAGAAGAGAATTAACATTAAAACACTCTACTTTACCGGCTAAAATACGTCATAAAATTTCCGAAAAAATTCAGGCTGCATAAAAAGCCAAAAACAATGTATAAAAAAATTTTCAACTCAATCCGAGAGGGTCAGGCAGATGACCAGCTGAATTGACTCAGAATGCCCCATATATAAAATTCATGAAATACTGAGTTTTTTCAGTTGCTCTTTTATCTTCAGGATTTTTGTCGGGATGATATCTTTTAATATTTTCCCGATATATCAACTTTAGATGACTTAAGCTTCCAATATTATTGAATATTGAGTCAATTTCAGCCTCGTAATTTGACATGTTACGGCCTGAAAAATATAAATAAAATTTATACAAATTATAATGGAAATAAATTTAATTTTAATTTAGTAGCTATCTCCTCAACATTTGAATAAAAAAAAAAAAACAAAACGACCTATTTGATGTTAAAAAAAATTAATGTCAAATATTGATCGATTTTTTCAACATCTTTTTTATGAGCGAATTTACCACAAACACATGATGGTGCATCATCGCCACCACCACCACCGTGTATTTGTTCTATTATGATTGCTGTTGTTTATATATGATTAATATTGTTGTTGTTATTTTGATTTCCACTTGGTACATAATTTATTAAATTATTATTTACTCCTGTTGTTGTTGTTTCATTGAATGATTCAATATTTATTCATCTGTTCCATTTTTTTGTCCTTTACAAATTCATTCAAGATGTTGAATTTATTTCGATCATGACAAGCACGATCATAACAAGCACAAGCACCTCAATAACCACTATCTTGTGTATTATTTGATTATTCGACAGATTCATTTCAAATACTCATTATTTGATTAAAATATTATTACAACTACCAGTACAAGTCTCATGAAAATTACCAGTGTTTGCGCCAGGATGTGGACTGTATAAAGGGATGAAATAAATGTGACAGGAAATGATGAACTTGTGGTTAAATAATAGCGTTTATTTAATAGGGAATGATATATACAAAAGGGTGATATTACTCAATAAATATACTCTGCAAAAGGTTGTATACCTTTTGCCCAACGTGAAAATAACTCAAAAGTAATTATACTTGGTGTGTATCACCAGGTATAAATGGATGAAAAATAATGTGGTGTGTAATGTAGAATAACCAAAACGCAAGTGACTCCAGAACGCTGCTTGGAGACTTGCTTGATGTTGGACTCGAAGTTGGCCGGAGATCCACGATGATGAACGAGAGACTCGAATAGTTACGACAACGTACGGTGTAAGCCGAGCGTTGTTGTGACGACATGAGAGTTTCTCTAGTGTGCGCTGATTAGACAGGGAATAACAGAGATGCGCAGTGGTTACTGGTCATCTCTGTGACGACATACATTAGAGGAGCTCGCGTGAACAACCAGACATTGGTATAGCACCTGGTCATATTTTAATTTTTACTGATTTAGGATTACCAGTACATTTGTCACATTTTTCTGATAATATTTCAATGTCATATTAATTGTTTCTTGAAATCCTATACAATCTAAACTACCATCTTTACTATCTTTACGTTCACGTGGTACCACATTTCATCCACATAGTATTTATTGTTGTTTGGTATTGTGATTATGATGTTGCTGTCGTATTCTGTCAAGCACTTGAATAACCATTATCTTGTGTATTATTTGTTTATTTAACAGATTAATTTTAAATACTCATTATTTGATAAAAAATAATATAATAAATTATATATTGTATATAATAAAAGTTTTAACCTTAATATGCACATTTGTCTCTTGAATCTTTCATGAAACTAAAATTTTGAAACAAATTTTAAACAAATTTTTTCGTATCGTTGTCAAGGGAATAAATAAATGGAACAAGATAAAAAATAATTTAAAATTACTTACCTTCATATCATTACTTTCGTTGCATCCATCTTTTGTTTTTTTTTTTTACTGCCCATTCTAAAGAATTTTCACTTCAAAAAAAAATTTACTTAATAAAGAAAAATAACAAAAATATAAGAGAATGACAACAACAGTAACAATAATAATTACAAACTCACATCCGCACTCATACTCTCACTCACTTACACACATTGCTACAAATTCAAACCTCAAAATAATCTTTAAATTACAAGCCCGTTAATTCATAAAACTAAGAAAAAATAAAAAATGTGATGAAAACTAAATAATATGTTAAGTCGATTCGAGATGATTCCTGTAATTAGCTAATATTTTCAGGCTGTTGGAGTTTATAAAATAAATAAATAAAAAATTAAATAAAATGAATAATCTAGATTAGTTTCACAGCAATAATTTCTATATTGAATTAATATTATTGTCTCAAATGGCTGAGGAGTTAATCTAGACTACAAATTGATTTATTTAGTTACATCCTGTCTTTAGCAACATTGTGCCATAATTCATTAATTAAGAAGTGATTGGCAAATGTATCTAAGGAAAGGATGTATAACTAAATGAATTTTAAATCTAGATTAATTCCACAGCCATTGGACACAATAATTTTAATTAAATATAAAAATGTTGCTGAGGGATCTAGACTAAGAAATAATTCATTGAGTTACATCCTTTTCCTAGCAATATTTGCCAATATTTTTTTAATTAATTAATGATGGCAAAATAAGCTAAAGAAAGGATGTCACCAAATAAATTAATTTATAAACTAGATTAATTCCACAGGCTTTTGCTATACATACTTTAATTTATTATAGAAAATATTGCTGTGGAATTCATTTAGACTACAAATGAATTCATTCGGTTACATCCTTTTCTTAGCAACATTTGCCAATAGCTTTTTCATTAATTGATTATGGTAAAAATAGCTAAGCAAAGGATGTAACCAACTAAATTAATTTGTAGTCTAAATCATCTTCTCAGCAATATTTTCTATAGTAAATCAAAGTTATTGTGGCAATTGGCAAATGGCTGAGGAATTAATCTAGACTACGAATTAATTTATTTGCTTATATCCTTGACTAAAATATTTTAAACATTCTATTTTTTATTATTATGTGAGAACTATAGTTTCATCAGAAGTTGTAGAATTTCACCACAGATGTTTTTCAAGTATCTATGACATTTTGTCGAAAGTTAGACCTTTTTTAAAAAATTACTAGAAAACTAGGCAAGCTATAAGTTTGATAAAATAGTAATAGAGACTTCGTATCTATTGACACCGCATCGCGTCTCATAAGAAAGGGCATTATCTGTTGAGTCACTTTTTTTTTTTTTTTTTTAAAGTATAGTTAAAAACTAAGTTTTTTTTTTATTTTTTATGATGATCGTGATTCATATATGAAAATTTTTTCAAAGAGGCGATAGATTCTTTGGATACGCATGTTTTAAGCTTAATACAAAGTCTTTATCACCATTTCATGACGAGTTATAATTTGCCTAAAAATGGAAAACGGCACAAGCTATAACTCAAAATAGAGTAGTTACAGAGGTTTCATATTACGTTCGATAAAAAGTGTTTTTTTAAATTCTATAACTTTCTTGAATAAATTTCTTTGGTACGAATTTTAGAGAAAAAAAAAATGACTAGATAGATAATGCTTTTGTCTATAAGGTGCGATAGAATTTTCAGAGACGCTTCTTTTAGGCTGAATTCAAAGTCTTCACGACAATTAGTTGGAAAGTTATGAACGTTCTTTTTTTTAAGGGGATAAATCCCAAACTCCCAAATACTACGGCTGATCCTTCTCGGCTCCTAGCCTCCGTAAAAATAAATCAATCACCTGTCATGCAATTAAACGTTTCAGTAATACTAAAACTTAGTTGTCTTGTACCATTAGTTGATCTGCCCTACTGTAAAGGAGTTAAACAGATCTTTTCATAACAGCAAGAATCATTACTTGAATATTTTTTTTGTGGTCTTCAGATGAGCTATCTAATAAAAAAGAAATATATTAAAATATATATCATACTTTATTATTTTATGAAGAACATAATTCAATTGAAAATCTTTTTAAAAAATTCTCACCAGTGAATTTTTTTTTTTTATAGAAAGTTGTTGATTATGATCTGATCCAGCTAATGAGAGGACATCAAATGAATTGTCGAATGTCTGAAATTCTTCAAGTGTTTCAACTAGTAATTTTGTGCCTAAAATTTCTTGTATTGATGGTCTTTGTATTGGGTTAGTTATAAACGTAATGTTTTAATATCATCTGTTTTCATTTTCAAATCATATTGTACGCTCCTTTTCATATGACATATTTCAGTGATGAAGCAGTGGAAAAGATCTGTAAATGCCTCTCGCATATAATTTGCTATATAATCCATTATTGGATCATTTTCTTCATATTGTATTAATGAAGCTTTGACCTTATTAAAACATAGTCGGTATTTTTCTACTTTGATTAATTTTTCGTTGAACATAACAGGTGCTAGGCTTGTGTTATTATCAGTAATTATTGTCATTCATCTTCTTCATAAATTGTTTTTGTGATGCTTAATTGACGTGATTTTCTTTTCATAGATACTGACTTATTGAATAATTGTTTGATAATTAATATTTTTCATTAATAATTTAAATCACTTCATATCAAATATTCTTTTTTTTGGCATACATTATGCACCGGGTCTTTATATTCATGTTATTTTTTTTTTAGTATAGTCGTAGTGGTTTCATTTTTCTGCAGTAAATAATCGTTTAATAATCATTATTTTTTATTAACAATTTAAATTACTTTATATAAAATATTCACCAGGCCTCTATATTCGTGTTTTTTTTCCAGTAAAATCGTTGTGGTTTTATCAGCTAACAGTGCTGAGACTAGAGACAATATACACTGATATACACACAAGCACCCTTGTATATGATGGCAGGCAACGTCATTTAGCTGTACCACCCTAGTATATGAATGTTTTTTTATTTAATTTTTTAGCAGTATATAATTGTTCAATAATTATTGATTTTTATTATTGTTTTACATAACTTACATCAACCATTCCAATCGCAAATAGTAAACTGAATATTTGTTTCGATTTGGCACACACTACACACTACGTTTGATATTCATGTATTTTTCACATTAAAAAAAAAAAAAATGAACAAATAAAAAAACAACAAAATTAAATCATCACTTTAGTTAAATAAAACCATTTCAGACATGTAAAATTAATATTGCATAGTTCAACTTCAATAAAAACACATTTAGTTTTAATGTGTACAGCATTCAGTGACTCCAACTTCTTCAGATGGATATGGTGTTACAAAAACATTCTTTTTTAATTTTTCTGTAACTTTCTACATATAAATTTGCTCTGTTTTTCATAACCAGTTGTATATTCACCTATCACCAACAATTGAGTGATATGAAACAATCGGTCAACATTGAATTGAACCACATTATCAGGAGCTTCATCTCGAAAAACCAGATCATCTGATATTGGAGATTCTACAGATATTATCTTGCCTGGTTTACGTTAAACAATAATTTTTTTTTATTCATGACGGATTCTTTTCTTACTGAATGTAATTGTTTGAGATTCATGCATCTTCAACAGGTCACACACACGTACATGCACACAAACAAGCACACTCAGACTAGAATCACGGCTTACGCTTTTTCGAGTTCTTTTTAGTCGTAGTAAGAACACAGTCAAGTCCACATTTAGTTTTCATGGAGTTTAAATAATTAGTTCACATTAATTAATGTACACAAATTACACACAATAGATTAACAAGTTTACATAGTTCACTAGCTTTTTAATAGTCATAACACAACAGGATCTGTGATTGATAAATTAATATAATTTATAGTACCAAAGTGCCAGGTTTTGGTTGGTTTACTATCAATACATATTAGAACACACAAAAGAACAAAGATTAACATTGTAATTTACAACTACAACATCAAGAACACTCGTTAATATGTAAAGTAATAGACTATAAGTTAACATTGTGATTTAAATAAATGACATTAAAACTATCAAAAGCCATCCAAATTTCTTAAATTCAAATTAAAGACAATTATTACAACTTAGTTCACAAACAGTAACTGAACTTTTGATCATTTTCGAATGACATTGAGACGATTTATAATTTGAAGACGAGGTCTAGCTGTACTGGTGATTGAAAATTTTGGTTCTTCTAACACAATTAAGTTCAGGATAACCCCCTTTTTTTTCAACTCTTTCACCTTAAACTTTACATCTTTCACAAGCAAAAAAACCAGTTGGCCTAATGATGCATTTTATAAATGCACGAGCAGGACTATCACCAACAATTGCTAATATTTTTAATGTATAATGTTTGCTTCTAATATTGAAACCATTGTTAACTAGTTCTTATATTATATATTTCGTTAAAAATTTTTAACACAACTGACCACAATTGTCCTCTTGAATTTTTATAAACTGATGCACCATTGATATGAAACAAAACTTGTGTTATATTCTCTTTATATACTGTTGAAAATTAATTTGTCAAGCCATTTTTGACACCAAAATAAAAATATCTTCCAACACTTGGACGTTTAAAAACAAGATCCTTACAATTAACAGAATGTTTATACCCAAGCAAGTTATAAGCACATGCGGGTAGCTCATTGTGACCTTCATTTTTAAAATATCAGGCAATATATTGACAGTTCTTAAATATGAATTATAGACGTCTTCCGATGCCCATTTTTTAATTTTATCTTTCAGTCTTAACGACTTTGTTCACAGGTCACCAGTGACTGTCATGTAATTTTCATCATCTTTGTCATCTGTACCATCAGAAAAAACTAAAGAGTTGTCTAGAGGTATTGAAAAATCACCCGTCCTATCATACACATGACTTTTATCACAATCACCACTTGTATCACCAACAACAACAGTTGAATTACCAACACCATATACTGATGCTGAACTATCAGTTGGATTTTGTAAATCAAAAGAATCATAACATGCAGCATCTATTTTTGCATTGTTGACAAGTCGAGTATGTTCAACACTTAATTTAGAATCAACATTTACTAATAATTTTTTTTCTTATTTTGAAAATACCGGTATTTTTTGGTTCTAACTGAACTAAAATAAGACACAAAATATTACAGTATTCTTTTGACTGGTAAAGGTTATAAAGTTATCGAACGAACATACATGTGTCACTTAAATTTACATCAAATAGTTTTTTTTAATAGTAATAAGTTTATTTCCAACGGAAAAATATTTTTTCATCAACTTGAATTATCAACTATTTATTTACTCGGAAAACTTATGTAAAATATATAAATACATGTATATTGTATGGGGAGCCCGATAGAAATCAATAAGCTCTGATTATTCATTCGTTGTCGCTTGGTTAATAACGACTAGGAGTCACTTGTTGATAATTCAAAGGATCACTGCTAAAGCTCTGTAGAGGGTAAAGTCTGTTACATGTGGTGTCAGTCGTATATTAAGTAAAATAAAAAAATACAGGCTCAATACAAGCCTGAGTTACCAAGGCCCGTGTAAGGCCGAGAAAATCAATAGGTCCGGGCCTGAGACAAGCCACCGCTACCAAGGCTTGATTCACAAATTTTTCACAAGCCTGACACGGGCGTCAAGCCTGAAAATTCCCACCTCGGTTGAAAAATTATTATGTATGGTATTAAAAATAATGATATTGGAAGTGATGATAAAAGTTATGATGAGAAAAAAAGTAAAGAGCATAGGCAAAAAGAGTTGCGCCATATTATATCAGTAAAAATTAATCTAATCGTAAAACAATCAATCTACTCTTAGTTAAGAGGGATACAGACAAACCAGAAATGGAAAAAAATAGCAATGACGATGATGAAAGGTTTGAGTCGAAGAAAAATTTGTCATAATATCATTTTGCATGGATAAAAACTTAGTAAGATTAGTAAGTGCACAAATTCCTAAACATATATTATAATGGAAGAAAAATAATTTATAATCGTTGCCTATGTTATTTCTAATTTTAACACTCTCCTAATAATTATAGATCTGACAAACTAAAAAAAAAACATTATGAATATAAAAACTTATATAAATCAATTAAAGGTTCCATTCATTGTTTATGGTGATTTGGAGAGGAGAGTGAGTGCGAGTAGCTATGAAGAGAATAGGGTGTAATAGAGAGAGATTGATCCATTAATCGATAATACTTGTTCTATTGTCTAAATTTTAAACAAAAATCTTGGATAATTGAGTCATAGACTTTATAGTGTAGGTGGAAAGCTTTTTTTTCGTGAATGTGTTAGTACAATATAGTGTATATGTATAGTTGTAAATGTATATTTCATCATTAAGATTTACATAATTAATTAAGATTTGAATAAATGTGTTAATATGATGTTGATGTCATAATGTTACAAGTTATATATATATATATATATATATCATAACAAAAAAAAAAACCTAGTTTTTTTTACAAAAAGAGGCGTCAAGTATTCGAAATCGTTTAGCTATTTTATTTTTTTACTACAAAAAGATGTGGTCCCGAAAAAAGTCAAGAATTAAATATATTTTTAATGTATATAATTAAGTCTTAACAGTTGACAAATTTTCAAACTTGACCCCACCTTTTTTTCCCAATTTGAATTTCATATTTATATATAATATATATCGAACCAGGTGGTATGTTGATAACGTAACTAGTTCAGTGAATGTGGCATAATTTGTTTTTTTAAATGAAGTTAAAGTCTCAAATTTTTACCATTAAAAACATTTAATGATTCAGTAAAAATATTATTTTTTTTGCCCAATACATTTAACGATTTAGACGTAAAAGTGTTATTTGTATTAGTAAGAGTTTTACTGTGAAAACTATCGTCAATTTTACCATTAGAATTATCCAAATAATCTTTTGAAAATGGATAACTTCTAAAAACATTACTAATCATACTTATTTGAATCATTGATTCAGGTAAATTTTCTGACACAGCCACGGCTAAACAATTACCAATGTCATCGATACATTGTGAATATTTGAATCTGAATAGGTAAATTTATTATCGTTAATTTCGTTTTTAGTAATTTTATCAATATCTGTTGTTAGTGTATCTAAAAAAATTGTCTTGATGTTTTCATAATTGTTGCGTCGTCAAAATCAGGTGTTCAATTGATAAAAGAATTAATATTATTTGATTATGGCATATTTAAAAATGCAACAGGACTTTCTAATATAATATTAATAACGTGCCTGACACTGGTGGTCTCAACATTGCTGACACATGCTCTTTGTCTTTTTAATTTTTATTATTATTTTCATTATTCATTTTTATTGATGATTCTTGTTGATAATTTAATTTCCAAACATTATTACTTGTTGGTGATGTTATTTCCATTATCAATTCCAAACTTATTCTTCCATTTTTTTCGGTCTCGTAAAAGTTCTCATATCAATTGTTTTTGTTGTATCATTCGACAAATCATTAAGTGAACTGACTGTTAAATTTTTTTTAACCAAGCTTGAAGATCTTCGACACTTGATAATGATGTTTTGTAACTCACTGACAGCAACTATCTTTCATTGTCATCATCAAAATTAACATGTGATATATTAATTATACCATCGAGAAATTCGTTGATAATGATGTCTTGGGCATCATTGTTTTAAATATTATTCACTTTATCTGACATTTTATTATTAATAACATTTATTACTCAAACTCACTAAATAACTTAATGTAAAAACAAAAAATCATATATAACGAAAATTAAAATTTTCAATACTGCGGTGGGTTATGTGCAATTATTAATTAGTGTAATTTTTTTTTTTTTCAAATAAAACGTCGTTGTTTAGTCACAACACTACGAAATTTTATCATAAACATATGTTCATCTGTGTGAGTGAGACGAAGCAGGGCTGCCAACACTGCACGTCGAATCTCCACAAAACATGATTCTGTTAGGTTCCTATGTAAATCGGGAAAAAAACGGCCACATCAAATTTGTCTATTAGAATTCTAATAACTCCGTGAGTTTTAAAGATATCGTTTCAAAAATAGCAGCGATTTAAAGATCAAAATAAAAGGAAACTTTTAATTAGTTGGTGCAAATCAATCACGCTTATAGATAAAAAGTTATTTAATATTAAAAAAAAAAAAGAAAAAAAGGTTTTTAACATTTTTGGAACTGGCAACTCTAATAATTATTTGAGAAAAAATCGAGAATATACAATTTAAAGAGATTGAAAATACGCTTCTTTTGGTTCTAACACGAAGTGTCTGTGACAATTACTTTGGAAATGAGAGCGTTTTTTAATTTCCGGTAGACAAATCGAATACGTAGGTGACGCGAAGCGTCCCACCTACGTAAAACTCATTAAACTTGATGAGAAGAAAAACAAACAATAGCAACAACATGTGACTTAGGAACATAGCTTAAAGCAGCTTACAGTATTGTTATTAAATTCGCGCTATCGATGCGATATTGAATACGGTAAATATACCTAAAGGTTTTTTCACAGCATTTACTATTCTTGCTCAATTTTATTTTATAATGTTGTTAAATTGCTCTGGACTTGGAAGCCATATTGCTTCGATTCAATTTCGGTTTCTAATGTTTGTCAGAGTGCCCTAACTTTTGAAAGAAATATCAAGAAAAACGCGATTTCTGAAATTGATTTTAAAGTTTAGAAAAAAAGTATACATCTAAAAAATCTGTCTTTTTTTTATTGAAAAGCTTGATATTGATCTAATAGGATGATCAGAAGACATCATTTTTATCTGACCAATCATATTTTAAAATAATTTCCCAAGGAATTGAAGGGTTAGGGTTAGCTCTATGCCGATAATATATAGGCACGGTAGTTAATCTCGTTTCTTCCACTTTTTTTTTCTCATACTTGACGCGATGCACTACCGTGCCTCTTGATATATATATTGTAACGAAATTCATTATTTCGTGGGTTCTCGAAATAAATAATCATCGGAAAGAATACAGATTATTTATTTGTCAACGCTTGCGTGTTAATAACCAATGGGAATTGGTTGTTAATAAATAAAGGATCACTAGTGCAAGGCTCTGTGTAGGGTCAAGACTATTATATGGGGCGCCTGTTCGATGTTTATAAGATGTCTTGATACACCAAACCTTATCGCGGCGAATGCTCCACTCCTCCATCGAAGACATGAACTCACCGAAAGCTGCGTACGAAGCCCGATCGTAACCCTATCGAACTGTGGGCTAGGAAAGCGTGCTGCGCATGTCCGGGGGCGATAGGTAGAGGAGTGCTACTGAGTGGGATGAGAGCTCACAGCAGCTAAGCACTGAACGTCCTCGTTAGACGACACAACTTGTCTGGCTCTCGAACTGATCACTACCTTGACTGGCTTTCTTGGTTCACTACTGGTTCTCTCTACATCGTTTGGATCCCTCGTAAAGGCTCTCTAGGTATCAGAAGTTAAGTCCTGGTGAAACTCTGTCCGAATTTCCAATTACAGACTAATACTTATGATCACACTATATGGCTCTCTTATTATAATAATAATAATTATTATATTCTCGCTACATAATGTGTATATGATGGTTAGACCATCATCACACATAAATGTGTATGTGTGAGTTCACGAAAGGATCGCTGTAAATAATAACAATAATAATAATATTGAGATATATTATTATTGCAATGGCAACGTATGTGTAAGACCTGGTCACGGATGGATCGCTGTATGGTTCCCTATACAAAATACATACCTCACGTGTAGACTATTTGCTCCCACACTTACGATACTTGTGACGTAAGTATTTTACTATAGTATAGTCGCAATGTAATGTAGGCATATGTAACACACTATACTTGGTTCACGATGGTTTCCTCAGGTTTGGTTACGTATGTAATAATCCAATCAGGTGGACCGTGCCCCTCTACTATTTCTAAGACTGAGTTAGGCTGCCGAGATAGTTCTCGTGACTCCTACGGTTGTTGGCTTCCGAGATAACCAACATGGCTCCCCCCGGTGATTCTGAGGAGGTTGGTGAAAAATCCTCGTTGTTAACCTTGGCCGATAGTTCTCGCCGCGCAGGTCAGATAATCGGTTACAATATATATTTATATGGGGCGTTCTTAGTCAAATCACGGGGTCATTCGCAAAATCGGTTTCTAAAAAAGCAGAAACTAAAAATTCACCGAGCGAAAATCTAGTTTCATTTTAATTTTTTGAAATCAAAAATCGAAAAATTTCAAAAAATTGAAAAGAAAATTTTTTTTTCTGAAAACAAAAATTTTCTTTGCTGTAAATAAAATTTCTAAAAATCAAAATAAAATATTTATATTTCTGGGCCCAGATTTTTGCGCTGCTTAAAATTTCTAGTCTATAAAAATTGATGAAAAAATTGAAAAAAATTAGAGGCTTAATTTCAGCTCAAAATTAACCAAAAATAGCTCATCTTATCAAAATCGCAGGGGGTCAGGCAGATGACCCCGTGATTTGACTAAGAACGCCTTATATATATATATATATATATATATTCATATTAAATTGTTGTTGTTGTTGTTGTTGTTGATGTTGTTGTCGTTCATTTTAAAGTACCAACACATTGGTGCACTAGGCGCGCCTGTATCCATAATTTCTAAAATGTTTATTGTTTATTATTGTTATAAACGAATGCATCAGTAGAAGTCCACGAAAAATTATATTTAAATTTTTCGAAATGTTTCCTATTTAATGGATATTTTAGAAATACTGTGCAACAAATATTTACTGTAAAAAAAAATATTGAAAATAAAAGACCTGCAGTGAAAAATTATGGAGTTAAGATTTTTTTAAAAATTTAAACAATTTTTTTACGATAAATATTCGTTGTACAATTTTTAAAATATTTATTCATTAAAAGACATCTTAAAAAAGTAAAATATATTTGTTTGTGGATTTCTACTGATGCATTTTTTTATAACAATAATAACAACAAACATCTGAGGTGTCGCATGGTCTGTCAAGATTTCGTATATGCTACCGATTTAATCCTTCGAAGATCACTTTTTGTTTATTCGATTCGTTTATTTCGTTATTAGCAACAAAAAGACAAACTGTCTCACTCACTCTTTTTTTTTTTTTGTTTTTTTGTTGTTAACGAAATAAATAAAAAAATAATAGAAAAAAACAATGGCCAATCAAATATCCGCATGATGATGTTTGTTCTTTTTATATAAGGATTACAAGTTTTATCTACATCGATTGAAGTGCAATTTGGAGAGTTTAATAACATATGTAAGTCCACTGAGTTTGGATGAGCGTCTATTTTAAGAATATAATGTTTGAGAGTGTATTTTCGAACGAGTCTGTTGAGATCGTTTGCATAAGTATATCAGTGTGACTTCAGGTATCCCTGTTTTGATCAGTTTTGATCAACGCATGGATGTACATATGATGCAGCAGCAAGATATTGAAAGAGTTCGAACAAAAAAAAAGAACAGTGATTGTTTGTGATTTCGCTTCGATTTCACTGAGATCATATGTCTGTTTATTGTTGCCAAAAACTTCGTTATATGATTAAGGCAGCATAGTTAAAGTAGGTTTAAAGAAAGTTCAATTTAAAGAGTCTGTTTGAGAATGGCTATAACCTCAACGATACTGCATGACAGGCTATTTTTGCGTACAGATGATATGTGAATTGATTGTATGTGAGTTTATTTTAAATTTGACTGGAAGAAATGATTGGAATGATGTTTTCGTTTGGCTGAGTGGAAATGTGTATGCTAGTGTGTAGTAAGCAGTGAATTTAAATAATTAAAAAAGCATAGTTAAGGTATTTTGAAGAGAGTCTATTGAAAGAGAGTATTTGATAATTGTTATTACCTAAACTATGCTGAATGACTGGCTATTTTTTGGTGTTAAATTGATTGAATCGTTCGTGTGGGTGAGAATGTCTATGTTCGTGTGTTTGTGATATATGATGCTGATTAACTGGTGACAAATGGCTCATATGAGGTGTAGTAGGCGGAGCCACAAGCCAGCATTCTCGGTTGTTGGCACTATTCAAATGGCAGTGTTGTCAAAAAAATTGCTGGTAGTTATGCTAATGATTATTATTTCGATGAAAAAATAACATCTAAATTTACACACTTTCAGTCAGTTAAATTAACGATTTGCCTAACTTTACCACCAGTAATGAAGCAATAGTCAGGTGTAATAAGAGCTTTTTCATCACATTGATTCATGAGTCGGTCCAGTTGATACAGATGCCAGCAGCATTTCAGCAAAATATTGAGCGTTGTTTTTTTTAAGTCTCTCAATAGCGAGAAAGGCCGTATGAAGTTGGCGAGTGTTATTAATGCTGAGTCATCCTAATAATCGTCCAGGTGCAGACATTAAATGATCGCGTTCAAGACCATAATATCTTACCCTTATCATTATCATTAATAGCAACTCCTGTAGATTTAGAGGTCATCTGCATATAACAGTCTTTTGCAATTTTTCTAGTGAATTACCAATATTATTGATGAAGAGTGAAAAACGCAAGGGGCCAAGTATGGATCCATGTGGAACCCTTGTTGTTGATGACGACTAACAGAATAGAGCATGATTTTGACTTTGAATTGCTTGTGTCCCACCAGTAAAATACGACCTGAACCATTCAATGACCATCATTGATAACCCTGATCTTCTGAGCTTCAGAAAGGGTGTCTCATGTGGTCCAGTGTAAAATTCTTTGAAGATATCAAAAAGCACTAAAATAATTACTACATTTTGATCAATTCCTAACCTGATGTCATTGACTAGTTGTGGTGCTTTTTTGTTCAAATTAACTGTCAGTGATGTAGTTAGAGAAACATTATTAAAAAATTTCATGAAGCTTGAGTTGATGCAGTTGATTAGATTATTGACGTGATCTACTGATTAACTGTCAGTGATGTAGTTAGAGAAACATTATCATAAGATTTTATGAAGTTTGAGTTGAAGCAGTTAATTAGATAACTGACGTTATCCACTGATTCTCAAGTTTTCTTCAAAGATTTAGTTCAAATAAAGGTAGATGGTGACCAGCTGCAAATGGCGAGTTAGATTTGTTAATTGAGGTAATTGTATCATTAACGTACAATGTTAAGCCAGGTTTGAATTTCATTAGTTGTATACGTCAAGTTAAGTTTTACGAATTGAAGGAAGTTATCATGTATGATTGCGTACAAATTGTAAATCGCCATTATTCGGCAATTGGTCAGCATTGAAGTCACTTATGATGATTTTTCCAAAGAGAGAGAGAGAAAGGAAGAGCGGAAAAGAAATGAATATGTTATTGTTCTTTTTTTTAATAACCGTCTTGTCATTGCATATATAAATTATATTTCATTCATTGCTATTATGACTGCGGTGATATCTATATAATAACATTATCAGCATTCAATTTTTTTTTTCTTTTTTTTTGCTAAAATAATTACCTGCACATGAATTATTTGGTAGATGATTTCTTGTATTTCTTCAACTCGAAATTAATCTTTATTATATTTTCATTTTTCTCATCGTCTTCGAATTTTATATTAGCCTCTGTTTATTATCTTTTGTTTAATAACTTTTCTCACTAATCCTTCAGTTATCATATATAT
This sequence comes from Aphidius gifuensis, assembly GCF_014905175.1. NCBI lineage: Eukaryota > Metazoa > Arthropoda > Insecta > Hymenoptera > Braconidae > Aphidius > Aphidius gifuensis. The sequence continues at coordinate 10,709,641 of NC_057791.1, read as the reverse complement.
TTTGTTCAACTTGAATATTTAATAATTTATCATATGTTCATAATTTTCCTTTTCGTTTTATACATTTTATTGATAACGGTACCTCAATCAATCCATGATCTTCATTTGCAGCTTCTCCAAAAAAAAAAATACATCTTATTTTGTCACTCTCATCACATATATACATCGTAAATTTTTTAGCAGTTCCTCGTTCGTTTTTCCATTCCTTTATTTCACTTTTTTTAATTTAATTTTCTATGTAAATTATATTCATTTCTAATTTTTGACTTACCATATTGTGTTTAATTTTAAATCTGTTATTTTTTTAATTTTCTTATTTATCAATGTATTTTTTGTTGTGTTTTTATCACTCAGTTTTATTTTTTTTTCTTTATTTTTGGATTGTTCCCATCTTGTTTTCTTTTACCCATTTCGATTTTATTGGCTTATGATGGCAGATTTGATCAAGTAAAAATTATCACATAATTTATTTTTTTAAATACAATTTGCCTGATCCGGATAGCATCAGGATAACCTCAACTTATCCTCAACAGGGACATCTTGATCCAATCTGGTGAAAAAAAACCAGACACTTAGAAAAAATAACGAAGTTCCCCCGCCGGGAATCGAACCCGGGTCTTTTGCTTTCCGGGCAAACGCCTTGACCACTAGACCACAGGGCTTCTTACTTTTTCTAAGTTTCATCAAATTAACTCCGACGTCCTTCTATGCGTCAATTCATTTTTTATTAATTCCTATATTTTCCAGACTGAACACGTACAAAAAATCTAATTATTTTATGTTTTGATTTTTTCTTTATATTTTTAATAGTTAATTATTATTTATCTATATTTTTTGTTTATTTATCTGCTAACTTATTTATTTATTATTTATTAATTCATAAGAATGAAAAAATCTTCCCGAGTATCGTTTGTCAGAATGGCTCAGTGGGTAGAGCCTCGCCCCCATATTTTTAATTCCGCGTTCGAGGGTTCGAGACCCGGTCACTGTAAATTAATTTGGGTCAGGTTTAAGAGCAGAATTTTTAGGTTCAGGTTTAGGTCAGTTTCATAATGTAACGTTTATACATTCGTCATATATTAACCACGATATGTTATAAGAGAAAATCCTTAAGAAAAAAAAGCAGTCATGTCATGGCGTCGCATTCTGCGTGCGCATCCAAATTTGAACTTGGCGCTTCATTTTTCAAACTTAGCGCCTCATTTTTGAATTTACTGGAATCTGATTGGGGTATTAGAAGGTCACGTGCATGTCGTATAAATTGATATAGGTGGCGCTAATTGTATATACATATATGTATGTGTGTGTTAACATATGTGATTATAACAACATCTCATATCTGTCAAAAAATATTAATGCCCATAACCTTCAAATGATTTACCAATATTTAATTGAATTGTTATAAATAAAAGAATAGTTAATGTGTTATAAATAAAAAAATAACGAAAAAACTACATCCAAACAGAAAAAAAAAGATAGATTCATTTTTAAATAGGGCACGCGAACCTGTAAGAATGAAATCAAGATTTGTACATAATTAACAATAACGAAGTATTGTTAATTAAAATTTTGGATTAATCAGATTTTTTTATTCAATCATTATTGAAGTACGAAACCTGCATTCATTGGCTTAAATAAACTCACGATATTCTCTTCAAGAAGAAAAAAAAAAATTATTCAACAATATTTGTAAATAAATGTTAACAATATTGTTCGAGGTTAATTAACAATTATTTTCATATCATTTTCCACTGAAGTACGATTTCTGCTATTATCAGCCAACGTTTTTTTCTCCAAAGATAAAAAAGAAATTATTTAAAAGGATTATTCTATCATTTTGAGTGTCATGTAATTTTTTATTAACAATTCTATGGTGCCTCAAAAAATAAATGTTATTAAATGATTTGTTTTACGCTTAAAGGAAAAGTCATGGGTTAATTTGTATTAATAATAACAGAATTTGTCCTTCAATGGAAAAGAATAGAAAAAAATTGTTCCTCGGATAATAAATAATGATAGATAATTTTTTTCTTTATTCTCGAAAAAAAAGTCATGAGCTTATTTGAATCAATGAAAGCAGGATTCGTACTTTAATATTATTAACAAAAAATAGTTTACTCGACGATAGATGAAAAAAAAATTGTTGAACGACAATTATTTATTAACAGTTGCATAGTGCCGTCAATAAAAAATATTTGTAAAATTTTAAATAATTTTTTATTATTTTTGATGAGAAAGACGTGAGCTAAAAAATTTTAATTCACAATCTATGTTATTGTTATTGAGGTGTAACTTTTTATTTTATTGATACAAGTTGTAGCTTTTTCCTGGTGGAAATATTACTCCTGCATTCCTCCGACATGAGATTGATGCTGGAGTAATTTCGTCGGCATGAAATTAGTACCGGCAAAATTATTTCGGCATGAGATCAATGAAGGAGATAAAAATCCAGCATTGATCTCATGCCAGAGTAATTTCTCAAAAAATGGATCAAAAACGGAGTAATGCCGGAGAAATATTTCCACCAGAATTGCTCTTTTCTTTAAAATAGATAGGAAATAAATAGAAAAAGGATTCATCATTTAAAGCATCATGCCTCTGTATATTGTGTAAACATTTTTTGGAGTAACTTTTTTTTTTTTTTTTTTTTGTCGTTATTCTTCAGATGAATAATTCCGATGTTAATAGCACAAATTAATACAAAATAATTCTGATCATTTAGCAACTTTTTTATGATTCCGAGTCAATTTGAAAAAAAATTAACCTGTCCTCCACCTTTCAATAACGTGTAAATAAAATAATTGTTGACATTATTAAAAATTAGTACAAATCAAATAAGGCTCTTAATGGATTTCGTATCCGCGGGCTGGCCTCAAGCATTCTATTAGGCATCGTCAAATATTATTTATAAACTAGTAGGCCGGACCCGGCGTTGCCGGGGTAATGCTTATGTCAATATGTTTTATTCTTTTTTTTTTTTATTATCGTTATTTTTCTTCTTAGCAACAGAAACACAAATAATTCAACGAAAAAAACATTTCACATGTATACATGTATAAAGTATACAAATATATATACAAATATATATAATATACATATAGAATACATACAAATATTATATTGTATAATAAAATATATACAGGTAAGTTTCAAATATTAATACCGTTGGGGCTGGTTACGGTTATGGTTAGTAATATATTAATCCCATATCGATAAGGCTATTGAAAATAAAAAAGTCAAAAGTTCCTAGACAAATACAATTGGACAGTTTTTTCGAATTCATAATGTATTTTTACCACTTAGTATAATATAAAAATATATTTAAAGACTCGTTATCACTTGGTGGATCCACCAGGTTTCAGGTGGTTTTTCAACTTTTTCTTCTATATTTTGATTTGAAAAATAAACACGTTGTCCATTTTCGAGATGAACGTGCAAATGTTGAATATTTGGATATCGATTATGTATTTTGAAACCTAGTATCAGCCAAACTGCCTCATTGCTACTTATATATCTTCCTGATTGATATTCGTTAATTTCATTATTATTTTTATTTTCTATTAAATAAATAGCTTGATCACTCCCTTTGTGTATATATTTTAATATATACTTTACCGCAACTACTGAACTACATGACTTTAATTGAAAGCTTTCATTTCGAATTTTTTTTTCATTTTAGAATGTCTTCGTTGTGTACGTTCACTTTTCTGTTTATGAATTTTATCTAACGTTGATGTTTGTACATCTTCTCGTGGTTCATCATCATCTTCTTGAATTTAATCATGTGGATCTTTGTATCTTTTTAATCTTTTTCCTAATAATGTTTTTCTTCCAATATTTTGTTTTCTTTTCGGCATATTAATCACTTATTTGTAAAATGACATGTCAGTTATAAGAGATAATTTTATGCAATTCAAATGATTGTCTTTTTTTTAAAAACATACAGCTTACTTCAAATAAGAATAAAATTATTAAATCAATGAAAATTTTCTAAAAAAAATATTTTCCAATAGATGTAATTATTCTAATATCCAATTCACCTTTTTTTGAACTTGGAACATCAGGGAATATTTTTAAGTTTTTATTATCATAGATTCTGAACATCAAGGAAAAATCATTTATTATGTTCATATTTCCAAATAAACATAAATGTACGTAACTCGAAATATAGTTGTAACCCTCACATTATAAAAATAACGTTTGTCATCGGTAATTATAAGAAAGATAAAATATGTCAACTTAATAACCTCCATTAAAATGTTGGAATTTTTCAAAATTTTTTGTAAATCCAAAAATATTCTATTCATCTCATCAACAGCGATCATATTTTCCAGTAAACCAAAGTATTCAGCTTTTTTTTAACACTCTTAGTACATCAGGAAATATTTTCAATTTTTTATCATCGTAAATTCTGAACATCAACGAAAAAAAATTTATTATGTTTATATTTTCAAATAGACCTGAATGTAAGTAACTCGAAAAAAAGTTAAAACTTTCTTCTTGACTGAAAAATAAAATTGTCATCGGTAATTATAAGAGAGGGCAAATATGTTGCTAACGTTAATTTTTGTTCGGGTGTTCCATTATAATTTGTTTTGAATAAATTTTAATTTCAACGTTCAATTGTTTTTTGTTTTTTTTTTCTCTTTGAATTTTTTTTGTTTTTTTTTTAATGTTGTTGATTCTCGTTGCCAAGGAAAGTTTATGAATTGAGAAAGATTAGGATACATAATTGACGTTTTATACACATCATGAATCGCCAAATTTTCAAAGTTTGTTTTTTATAATATTTTTATTATTGTTTTTAACATTTATTAATAATTTCTTTCCTTTAAATTAGACATGTTGCGATAATAGATATGCTTTATTCAAATTCGATGATATATCTTTGAAAGTCATTGATAAACATTCGAAAAAAAAAATTTCATATAAAATGCTTTTCGACATTTTGAAGAAAAAATTTTTTTCAATTGCGAATAACCGCAGTATCCAATTGGATCAAATAAAGATTTCAGAATATGAACAGGAATTCTCATTCGATAAAACAGGTATGTTTTTATTCTTTTATGAAAGAGATTATTTCTAGATTCAACATTATTTCATTTCTTGCAGAGCCAATCAGATTACTGGAGATGATTAATGAAAGTGTACGTAATGATTTTGCTTGTTTGATATGTGAAAAAGGAAAATTGACGATGTCATTATCCGAAAATGCCAATATATGTTTTTTTTGTCATTTGAAGATTCCTAATATTGATATAAATCGACTTCGAAATGGAATTCTAAGTTTAGAAAGAGAACATTTGAGTAATTGTAATTTTGAAACTTGGTTCAGTTATTTATTAGATAACGGCATTCTTAAATGTTTGGATTACTTTCCCTGTCTTACTTATAACTCTTACCAAATAGAATAAATATAATAAATACATCAAATACCTTGGTTTTTATTCTCTACCTATATTCTTACATCAAAACTTGAATCAAAAAATTCATTATGTTCATATTTCCAAATAGACCTGAATGTAAGTAATTCGAAATATACTTTCAGCTTTCAATTGTTTTTTTTATAATGTTGATTTTCTGTTGCCAAGCAAGATTCGAGAAAAGTTAAGATACATAATTGGTATACACAATTGAAAATAAATAAATAAATAAAATAAATAAATGGTAAATTATTTTCAAAGAATTTATAGTTTAATTTTATCCATTTTTTTGTGTTTGTTTTTTTAAGTCAAAATTCCGGACAAAATCCGGAGATATTATAGAAATAGTCTGAAGATTACTCCGTAAATATCTCCGGAAGTCTCAATTACGTAGAAAATCCAGAGAAATTCGGATTAAGTCCGGAGAAATCCGGAGTAAGTCCGGAAAAATCCAGGAAATCCGGAGAGATTATTTCTACCAGGGTACGTAATGATTTTCTTTGTTTCATATGTGAAAAAGGGAAATTAACCATGTCATTATCCGAACATGTAATTGTATGTTCTTTCTGTCAATCTATGATCCCTAATATTGACATTAACCAACTTAAATAAGATTTTGAATTTACAAAGAGATCATTCAAATAATTGTAATTCAGAACCTTTTTTCACTCATTGTGCATATCACGGCATTATTAGATCTTTGGATTATATTTGCCAAACTTGTCTTACATCTCTATCAATTATCAATGCATAATAAATAAAACCTTATACTGGTTGATTTATCACACAATCAATTTAATTTAGGTATTAATTATAATTCTGATAAAAAATCTGATTTGATAAAAAAAAAACCCCAGGAGTTGATTCTACATCCTGGTGAACCGAAAACCAACATTATAAAATAATGCAATATTTCTAATTTTAATTCTCGATAAAATATACTGTTTAATCGAAAAAAAACCCAGGAGATGATGAAAGAATCGAATCTCTACATCCTGGTGAACCGAAAACCAACATTATAAAATAATACAATATTATTCTAAATTCAGTTCTCGATAAAATATACTGTTTAATCAAAAAAAACCCAGGAGATGATAATAAATTCAATTTCCATATCCTGGGAAACCAGAAGCCAGCAATACAAACTAATGTAATATTTTTAATATCCCCTTTTTGGAAAAATATAATTTTTAGTTAAAATAATATTAACATAATAAGAAAAATCTCGAAGAAAAATAGAAAGATCATTTTGACCTCCTGGTGATCGTAAAAAGTAACCTGGGTGATATTTTCGTTGACTTAAACCCTCCTGAACTCAAACTGAATATCTAAGTTAAATTTCATGTAAATCGGACCGATAGTTTGCGTAAAACTGCGTTTCCAAGGATCCGGTCATGTCTTTTTATTATATAGATTAATTTTTTCTCCAATTAAAAATTTCATTGTTTTTTTTTTTTGTTAATAACACCACATGATGACGTGTCATTAGAATTTAGCATATAGCATAGAAACAACTGAGTCCGCTCAACTGCAAATGTTCCCTGGTCCATTTCGGATCATGTATCCTGATCAGGATTGGATCCAGATCCCGGATCCGTTTTGGATCATGTATCCTTACGTTATCCTGAAGACGACATCAGGTACCCTGATCCAATCCGAATCCGAACCTTACCAAAAAACATTACCATCCTGATCCATTTCGGATCCAGAATCTGCATCTGGTCTTGATAATCTATCGTGATCCATTTCGGATCATGTATCGTGACCAGGATTGAATCCAGATTCTGGATCCATTATGGATCATGTATCTTTACTACAGCCTGATCAGGTATCCTGATCCATTCCGGATCCGAACCTTACCAAAAAACATTACCATCCTGATCCATTTCGGATCCAAAATCTGGATCCGGAATGGATTTGAAATCAGGATATCATGATCAGGTCCTGTTTTTCGTTGTTTTTTTTTTTTGTTGTGATGACAATAATCACTGAAATAGATCCTGAAAAAGAAAGACAGCAAATTTTAAACATGCCTGCATTTGAAGAAATATGCTGTTATACATATAATTATATATATGTTGTTATACATATAATTTTGGTTCATATTTTTGGAGCAATAGAAAATAAATATATATACTTCAATGCATATAAATTGAAAAATATATCAATAGATAATAGTGTAATAGTATACTATTCATGTTTGCATTTACTTTTTTTTTTTTTAGTTCGTAAGCTTAAGTACTTATTGTGCTAATACTGCAAAAGTATCGCTACACTTAGTTTTGAATAATTTTTCATATAAATATTCACATTCATTAGTAATCACAAATATCTACTATTGTACACAGTAAAAAAAAGTTGGTAATTCGTTTGTAATTTGTAGACTTTAGTCGTTTGTCAAATTTTTGTTTGTTAATTTAACAAAAAAAAATTTGTTAAATCTTTTGACAAGTTTTATTTGTTAATTTTACAAACAAAAAATTTGTAAAATATTTTTACAAACTCCGTTTGTTAATTTTACAAACTCTGTTTGTTAATTTTACAAACTCTGTTTGTTAATTTTACCAACAAAAAATTTGTAAAATGTTTTTACAAACTCCGGTTGTTAATTTTACAAATTTTTTTGTGTTAAATTGGCTCGAAGCATATATAAATGAAGATTTAATGTAAAAATAAGTAGAATATTTGAAAAAATAATAAAATTGACGTATCAAAAAATATTATATAAATGAATAGACATTTATTTTTTTGCTTGCACAAAAAAAAAAAAATTTAACAAAAAGTATTTGTAAAATTAACAAACAGCTGTTTGTAAATTTCATTTTACAAACAAAAATTTGTAAAATTAACAAACAGTTATTTGTAGACCTAATTTAACAAATAAAATGTTTGTTAAATTAACAAACGTTTTGTTGGTGGACCTAAATTAACAAACTGAATTTGTTAATTTTACCAACTATTTTTTACTGTGTAATTGTATTTTACTTTGAAAAAAATACATCTTGAATATATTGAGCTTGTACGATAAAATAACTTAATGTTGATAATATTTAGCGATTAAATACTCGATTATCATTTTGTATTGATATATTCATTATTATTGTTGTACTATTTTGGTAGTAATTGTTATTTACTATTTTAATACATGAAATAATTTTGATATTTCCACTATTGCTTACTTATCTGTTTATTTGTATAACACATGATTCAACTATTCTCTCTTTAGAAAATTTGTAAGTAGGTAAGTACTGTGAATTACTTACAAAGTAAAAATAAGGACTTTTTTCAGGGGTCAATTGTACGTATGTTGTTTCATGGACAAGTTTGTCAACAAAGTCTTGTTCACTTAAATATAAACATAAATGGTTGTTACTAAATTTTTATAACAAAAAAAATATTGTTCGGTTCTATCATGTTTCTAATAGCTGGGGTGTAGTTTTTGATTGTGATATCTTCCAATGAATCAGAGATTATAGCCTGATTTTTTTTTAGGAAACATCGAATTTTTAGTAACTTAAGAGTATATACCAGTTTTATTTTAAGAACTTCGGAGAGAGTGTGCATCTGCCATTTTTCTTTTTTATTTTCAAAATGATGAAAGAAGTCTGAAAAATAACACTTTTCTGTGTATACGTGTGTAAAGAAAAAAACATATGCAAACATATACTCATAAACCTAAACTCACACGTATTCAAAAATTTTCCTTTGAAACAATGAAAAACTCAATATTTACTAAACAAAAATAAGTGTTCACTCGTCAATTGCTCAATCGAGACTTTCTTTCACATTTGGATAAATAAAAAAAATATGAAAAAAAGAAATAATTCCGTTGTTTTTCTCTTCATATTGATAAATGTATACCGATAAAATTATTTTCCAATGAGATTCCTATCATTTAATATAAAAATAATACTGGTTTTTCCTAGCTCATCTGAAAAACAAAATTTTTAATGTTTATGTGAAATTCTTTTAGAGAAAAAAAAAAAAGCCTATCTTTCATTACTCATTAGCTATATAGAATTTTCATGATTATAAAGTGGTAATGATTCAAATAAATAAATTTTTCTTTATTTTTCAATTCGAAAAAAACTTTTTTGCTTCCATTTTTTCATTTTTATATTAATTTACGAACGATTTCAATTTTTTTTTTTTCAATTTCTAATCGTACAACCCCGTGTAAAAAAAGTATGCTTCATCATGCACTGAAAAAACGTTCCCGCTGCAGGCACGGTGCCATAGCAGTAAAGTAGACTGCGAAGCGATGTACTGCTGCTGCAGGCATTTTACTGTCGATGAGTTCAGGCGTAATAGCAGTACAACGAATAGCTGTATGACACGTAAAGACTCGTTCGATAAATTAAATGATGTATATATCTATTTTATTAATATTAGATATTAATAAATATAGATATATATTACTGTTATTATTGAATATGAATTGATTTTGAAATCTTGTATATTATAAAAAAATATGAATAAAGAATTTGAAAAAAATATATTTTATTTGAATATAGAATTAAAAAAAAAAAAAATTACATTTTTAATTTACCGTGTACTAATAATAAATTAACTTGTTGAATAAACGAAGAAATTGCATTAACTATAATGATAGCATATAAATAATATTACACGGTAAATTAAAAATGTAAAAAACTTAATTTTTAACGTGAAAAAAATTTTTAAAATTTAACATTAAAAGAAATGTTTAATTGAACATTTAAAAAATTCTAAATTTTAATCCTAACCTATAAGTGATGTCAAAGTCGTGAACCGTATATGACCGCGCATACAGATGTGCGCATTCAGTTGCCGCAGCAGTGCTTAGTACTGCTAAATCAGCAGTACAGTTTACCGAGAATATACGGGTGCTTACTGTGAATTTACATGGACATCCTGCTACTGTAACGGACTACCATTACCGGTCTAATAGACAGTGCCTGCAGCGGGAACGTTTTTTCTGTGTGAATTCATCATGATTATTCATCTACGTGAACAATCCTGAATTCATGATGAAGTCATGATGGACTTCATGAAATATAATTTTGTTTTTTTTTTTTTTTTTTTTTTTGATAGAGCTAAAATGGAGTAGAAATGATTATAATAATTAAATACATTATTTATTTATTTATTTATTTATTTAATTTTTTGATGTACCCAGCGGCTTGACAGCCATAAAAAGGGTTACAGAGTAAAATCGTAGAGGGATTCTACAATTTAGCAATAATAAGATTGGAAATATTATTTTACAATGCAGTAATGAACTAATATATATAATACATAAATACATAAATACATATAATCACATGATACGTGAAATTAATAATTACTAAAACAAAAATGCTTAGAATTAGAGAGTAGTGTCGTAAAGTTAATAGTTAATTATTAATATTTAATATTTAGTATTTAGACTCCTTATGAGATGCTTTGACACAATCAAGAATAAATTTGGGGGAAATTGATTCAAACGACATTAATTTATTGAATAGTAACGTGTGTCTGCATACGTTATTAGCTGTATTTATCATATTGGTTAACGGAGGTTGAGATGATGACACATATGATCCGGATGCGGTGTAGAACGGTGACACACTACGTAATTTAGTAGATAGAATCCTTATCCTAACATTAGATAAGAGATCAGGACAGTCAACTACACCTGTTAGAAGTTTAATAAAAAAAATGATTATTAGTGTGTCACGATGAACCGAAATTTTAGACATGTCCGCAAGTCGAATCAAGGTATCATCATCACACCCTCTATCAAAGGACAAAGCTTGCGTACGATGAAGTAAGTACTTCATAAACCTTCTCTGAACTTTGTTAAATAATGCTAGTTGTTTATTAGTACGTAGGTAATAAACAGAGATACAATAGTCCAGCCTTGATCTGACAAATGAATTATATAGAGCCTTAATAGTAGTACGATTTTTGAAAGATTTTGCGAGACGAAAAACAAGACCCAGAGATGACATCGCAGATCTAACAACTTGCTCTACTTGAGAGTTAAATAGAAGCTTATTGTCAAATACAATACCAAGGTCAGTAGTAATACACGAGCGAGTTAGCATTATTCCCTGAATACTGTAATTGAATATGAGTGGATGAGTAGATTTACTATATGACATGGTACTGCATTTAGCAACATTAACTTCAAGACTGTTGAACGTGCACCATTGTACAAATATTTGTAGGTTTTTTTGCAAGTGTTGGCAGTCATGAGCAGATTTAATTGGCAAAAATAACTTAACATCATCTGCGTATAGTAGTGAGAAACAGGAAAGACGTTCAGATAAGTCGTTGATATAGATGTTGAAGAGTAGGGGACCCAGATTGGATCCTTGGGGGACCCCAGATGTTGGTGAGTAGGGTGCTGAAAGAATGCCATTGATGAATACATAACAAAAGCGATCGACAAGATATGACCAGATCAAGTTAATGAGTGAATAAGGTAGATTAATCAATAATAATTTAGATACGAGTGTTAACCAGTTAATCCTGTCAAACGCCTTAGTCATATCGGTATATATCACATCAACCTGTACGTTATTATTTAAATGACTAGAGACAAATTGTGTAAACTCTACAAGGTTAGTGCATGTACTTCGCATAGGTGTGAAGCCATGTTGATAACGAGATAAAAAAGGTGAAAAATAAGACATGATAGCCTTGTAGAGTATTTTTTCAAATAGTTTAGAACATACAGGAAGAAGTGATATTTGTCTGTAGTTAGAGGCGAGTAGAGGATTTCCTTTTTTATACAGAGGTTTAACCAGAGACTGTTTCCAGATTGATGGATAGACACCAGTAGACAATGACTTAAAAATGTAGAGGTAGAATAAGAGCATCAGGGCAGATCTTAATAACAGCACCAGACAAATTATCAAGGCCGGATGAGTTACTATTTTTTACTTTTAGAATTGCACGAACGATGTCATCAAGGGTAATGTGTATGAGGTAACTATTATTTGAGTAAGTAGACATAAGCCGATCAAAGCTGGAATAGTTATTACTATTATCAATTGACATACTATTATAACTATTGCTTTTGTCACTAAGAGTACCTATATTAACATTATTATCAACATTATTATTAATAGTAAATACTTCAGCAAAGTGAGAAGCAAATGAGTTTGAGATAGTTGATGAATCATAAATTACATTATTATTAATTAGCAGACAGTTTATTGTCGAGAATTGATTTTTTTTTGCATTTATAAAGTTCCAGAATAATTTAGGGTTAAGTTTGAGGTTGGACTCAATACTATTGTTGTAAGACAAAAGATCTCTATGAGTTATACGTTTAATAGACTTAATAATTGCTTGTAATCTTAGATTATTAGTGACTGATGCATTGCGTTTATATAATTTATAATATTTATGTTTAGATAAAATGAGGTTAATAAGTTCAGTTGAGTACCAGCATGGATAAGATAATGACTTGTGATTGGGTGATTTAGGGTGGTAACAACTGTTCAATATACCAAAAAGTGTGTTGTAAAAAATATCACAAAGATCATCAGCTGTTGCCATGCTGTCACCCAAGACATTATGCCAATTAACAGATCTCAAAATATTCTTAAAACTATCTATATCAATATATTTAAGATTATATTTAGTATTTAAATCATTTGGGATAGAGGGACCAGTGATAATGTTGGACGAAATAGAGTTGTGAACAATTTGTAGCAATAGGGGAGGATGATAGGTATCAGGCTGAACCAAGGCAGAGCCACGAGATAACATGCAGTTAGGACAGGATACAAATATAAGGTCTAGTAGTTTATCATGAGAGTTAAGTATAGTATTACATTGTTGAAGATTTAGAGAAGACAACATCAAAGAAATATTAGAATAAATTTTACTAATGTGTGACGAGCCCACTGAATTAAATTCAGGAAGGTTGAAGTCACCAGCAATGATCAAATTACACTTGAATTTAATTAGATATTCTTGAAGTGCTTTAATAAACCTAGAAAATAACTTACTGTTACTATTTACAACTTCAGGTGGTATATATGTGACAATGATTCTGTATGGTGTTCCTTGATAATCAAGATATATACCAAGGGTATCAATTTCCACAATGTCCTTAATAGCAGATGGTAGATTAATAACATGAAATTTATTAAACATGTGACGTTTAAAAGCACAAAGAACACCACCACCTCTAGACTTATAGTTCTGATCTCTGTCTGACCTGAAAACAATAAACGATTGGCTATCGAAGTAATGATACGATGAGATAGATGGCTCAAGCCAGGATTCAGTGATGAGAATGATGTCGTAGTTATGTGTGAGTGAATTTAAATAAGTATCGGTAGATTTATTTTTTATGCTGCGAGTATTCTGGTAGAATACATTTAGTAATGAAGACTCACAAGGTGAATTGAGACCAGTATGGTTAGAACCAGTTGAAGGAGTATTGCTGAAAGAAGAGTAAAAATTAGAAGTAGAAGGAAGTACAAGATTAGATAATATAGGGTCCAAATTAATCACTGGTAAAAATATATTATCATTAGATTTATTATTATTATTATTATTATTATTATTAATATTAATATCACGATTTAGTGGTAGATGAACTGGAGATGCACTGGTTAGCCCTCTTGTGGAATATTGTTGACCATTTTGAAGACACCATTGACAAAGCGTATCTTTGGATTGGATACACCAGACTGAATTAATTCCGTGGTGAGTTGACGTCTTTGAGCAAGTTGAGCAGGTGTGTAGTCCTGGGAAATGTATACTTTGCTCATCCAAGATGTGAGTTGCTTTGTTTTTTTCATATCCACGAAGTTCTGGACAAATAAATCCTTATAAAATAGGCTATTAAATTTTATTTTTGTCATGCGTGGCTTTGACTCAGTGCCAGAAAATGGATGAATACGTGCAGACGTGACTTTAATATTACCAACACTATTGTAACTGCTTAATACACATTTAATTAATTCGTCAACTTTACCTCTGTCGTTTTGAACACGAAGCTTGACATTTAAGTTTGTAACAGGGTCCTCTGGTATGCCAAAAACCATTACATTAGACATACGATCAATGATCTGTTTGTTGTCATTAATGTTGGATGTTAAGTCTGATATTTGAGTAGTGTTTAGCTCTACAGATGATTTGACACTAGCTAAAGTGTTTTTTGTTGAGTTCAATTCAGAGTCAATAGTAGCAAATTTCTTGCTAACTTCACCAGAAAATGACTTGAGTGAGTTGATAAGTGCGCCAAGTTTAGAATCAATGGATATAGTCTGTTGTTCTATCAATTGTTTGATTTGGTCAACAGTATCATCAGCAACAACAGTATTTTTACGTGGACGACCAGGTGGTCGTTTATTATCAATTGAATTAAGCGATCCATCTGAACCAGTTAGTACTCTGTTTATATCTTGTGACAATGTGTGTAGTGTTGAATTGTTTGATATTTGTTGAGACATGGTGACAAGATCGTCAGTGTTTATTGATATAATATCTGACAGGTCAGTTGACAGGCTGCGTCTGGTAGGAGAGCGCAGTATAGACATAGTATGCGGAAGATGACAATAGCGACAACTATAACTTGTTCACAACTTGAGATAAAATAATGTACACAGAGATGGCGGTGGTGGTAAATGGTGCCGGTTGAGAAGAAATTCAAGTTAGCTATAATATATATATATATATATATGACTATTATAGCGAGGCAATGCACCAGGTCCTGAAGATGATTTACGTTGAAAATAGCACAGCTCAGCAATTAAATGTAGACGAAAATGATCCAGATGGTACACTGATATATATTTATATCACAAAAAAGTCAAATTAAATTATTATAATTGCACACCAATAAACTAGATAATGTGTGGTATAATATATACGGAATCGTAGTAGCACAACGCTTGAGCACCTCACAATGATAATAATAATGATATATAGCAATGTTAACTGTCCAAACCAATAAAGGTTGAGTAAGACCAAAATAAAGTTTTTTATAATATAGATAAAATTTATAAATTAATGTTCGTTATCATATCAAATTGTACGAAGGCACTAGTTACAACTTTAACGACCGATGAGCAGGCCCAAAAAAAGGACGCCGATTAGGTTATGTAGGCACCCGACACAAATAAGAATGCAAAAAAATAATAAATTCACTGATTAATTAATCTCAACTTGTAAAATAATATAACAAGCCGGTGTATGTGCACAAAATTGAGTAATGTAGTACTTAGTATGATAAATTATAGCAGATTATCAAAGAGAATTATGATGAATGACGCGGGAGCACATCAGTACCGTGTCACACACACACCACTATATACAACAATAAAATCCAAACAGTATAATAATGAATACATGGTTTTATTTGAAATATAATATATTAATATCGTTCAAGATAACTACGATTGAATAAAATGTGTTTTTGTTGTGATAGGTCTAAAATTTTGAAGCAAACATTTCTTAAATTTTCGATTTTTATTATATTAAAGTTTGAATCTTTAATCTCGGTACACACGCTCATGTTTTGTAGTTGTTCATTAGGAATCGTTGTTGGAATGGCTTTACATATTGTACGATACTTTTTAATAATAGCAAAACACAATGAATTTTCAGTAAAATTGTTTTACCATGACAAAACCATCTATTTCTCCAGGAAATATTATATTATTAAATTCATATTTTACTGCACTAGAATTATTTTTCCGAGGTCGATCGTACGATCGAGAATCGTATACTACTCCATTTTTATAAAGTCTTTTGAAGGTATAATAAAAATCTCTCACGTGAATATTGTCTTTTAATAAATCATCTTTGATGTCTTGACTAGCTACATTTTTTTTTATTGATCCTATAACATACGATGATTCTCCAATTTTTCTGAGCTTTTTTCTACGCTTACTACTTAGTTCGACCTTATCACAAAATTTTTTTGTATCATTATTCATATCAATATTTGGGATTTTCGATTTTAACCATATAAAATTTTTAAAAGTAGATACAATAGAGCAAAGCTGTAATTCAGTATACCTGGTACCATGAATTAAATTTTTGAATATGCCATTTGAATTTTCAAAAGGAAAGAGCGAAGTGTTTTTTAAAGGGCCAAATTTTCTAACGTTACTAGGCAAATGAATTAATAAATGAAGATTACAAGTCATATGACAAAAGCCGTACCATAAATGAAAATAACTCACATATTTTCTCAATAATTTTGACGCAGTGGTTATCATTTCTTCAGATATACTCGGTAAACTTAGCAAAGTTACACCAGAAACTAATAGCTTGTAATTGTTTTTTGTCTATCATAATTTTACTAAAAATTGGAATTGAATAATAAAGTAAGAAGTTTTTAAGCTCATGGGCTTTCCAATATTTCCAGTCATCAATACTTCGCGGTAGTCGAGTGACGAATGATGGTGGGGTTATATTATGAAGCAATTGGTTAACAGTTAATTTATTTTTATTTAAACAGCCTTGTACAGTACTTAATTAAAACTAAAGACGCATTAATTTTTTCATGACACTAAGATAAATGCAATGCATGTCATCAACAGCTGTAGCTTCTACAAAATTAGGTACAATTTGTGAAAGCATTGTTGGACCTTTGACCCCATTCACAGATGAGCCATTATTAAATGCTGCTTGACCATCACGTATGGTTTCATCAGATGTCCTGAAATCTTTTTTCGCAACGTAAGGGTACACACGTACTTTTTTGAATAATTGGGTTTTAATTTTACACAACAAACAACCAAATCGAGCGAAATGTTGTTTCATGTTTGAAAAAGTTGCTTTCGCTGGAATGTCAGCCGTCCCAGCAAGGACAGTTGCTCGCACTTTGACTTTATCTTGACCTATCATTATTTGTACCCCTTCATAAAGCTTTGCAAATGATTCACGCATTGGTGCCATGAATAAATTAGCACGAGGCTTTTTTGAACCAAACCAAACTCCATTTAAAATTGTATTTTCTTTTTTGCAACGATGTGCATAAGGCAGTTCGTTTATTTGCATGAAGAAAGGCTATATACTAAATTGCGATGACTTAAACAATGATATACCATCAGTGTTTCAAGTAAGAGAGACGTTAAAATAATTTTGCCAATACTTTTTGATAGAGTCAATGAATTTTCTATAAATAGATCCATCTGATATATCTTCTGAATTGTCTGGTATAGTTTTTTTGCGTTTAGAATTTATTTTATTTAATATGTCAGGACGATTTAATAATTTTTCTAATTGAGAAATAATTGGAATTTCTATGAAAAAATTTATTTCAGTATTTTCTTGGCAAAGTGGGCATAATGAGTGTTTATCTGGTACTTTGACATAGCAATGGGAACAAAAAGAAATGTTTTATAATATCATTATTATTTTGTGAAAAAAATTTTTAAAATTTATATAGAATTTTGACGCACACAATGTTATTGGTGAACCAAAATATAAAGGCTCGTTCATTTTAGAATTATCATGATCTTCTTCATGACCATTTGACTCGCTACTGTCACTTGAACCACTTGAAGAGTCATATAACTCGCTACTGTCACCTAAGTCACTTGAAGAGTCATATGATAAGCTATTTTCACTGATTGAACTTGTCATTTGAATATCATCTGTTTGTATGTAATCAGTACCTGAATGAATGTAAAAATATTTATTAATATTTATTATATAATTTAGATTTGTTTGTGAATATTTGTGTATTAATTTTTTTAAATCTTATTTTACCAATTGTTTGATCTATCGTTGAACCATATAATGAGCTATTTTCATTGATGAAACTTGTCGTTTGAAAATTATTTGTTGGAATGACATTGCTACCTGAATAAATGTATTTATATTTATTAATATTTATTAAATAATTTATATTTGTAAACATGTGTGTATTTTTTTTTTTGATAATTTCATTTTACCAATTGATTGATCCATTGGTGGATCATACATATAATGAGCAGTTTTCATTACTGTCACTTTTCATTTGAATATCTTCATCTATTTTGGTGTAATTGCTACCTGAATAAATATATTTTTATTTATTAATTTTGTTTATTAATTTTATTTGTTTATGAATATGCGTGTATATTTTTTAAAATAATTTGGACCAATTAGTTGATCTACCAACTTGATCTCCCAGTTGCAGTTCAATAAATAAAAAAATACCAAAGAAAATATTTTAAAACTTACAATTCATTGGTTCATCATCATCATCACTACTCGACGGTGATACTGTTTGGTTTGATAGCCTATTAAATTTCCATTGAGAGGTTTTTTTATACTGTTTGTAATTTTTCATACGTGATGCCATTTGTTATAGATTTTATACAAATTGGAATAAATTGTTCAATATTTTGAAATTTACTTAAATTATTTTTATATGATTAATTATATTATTTTTGAATTATTTAGCTTAATTTTATAACTTTATTTTTTTACAAACAAAGTGTTTTTTTTTATTTATCATGTGCGAACGAACAAAAGAAATATAGAAAAAAGAAACACAAAAAAACATAAATGGTTGCTATGATCGATTTATATTATAAAAAAAAAAAAAACAAAAAAACAATTTCGTTGCTATGATTAATAACAAACTCAAAGTCTTACCTCAAACAACAGATAACTCAAATATAATATTATCCAAGACGTTTATTCAACTAAAAAATGACAGATTACGCGATTATTTTTTGGGAAGAGTCGAAGGAAGATGGTGTTGTGTCCACTTAGAATATTAGATTTAATAGACAAGGAAAAAGCAAAATGGGGTGGTCGCTACTTCCCAGTAAGAATAATTCTTCTAATAGATCGTAAGTAAAAAATATTTTATGTTACAAGGGCAGTGGGAATAATGTGTGAATTTCCAAAGCGTAAGACGGGTAGTGCGTTTTTTGGAAATTCACACATTATTACCACTGTCCCTAGTAACATAAAATATAGTTCTCTACATGTGCCCAATCAGAGAGCCTGCTCACAACTCATTTGGAGGGAAAACAATTCGTTGAGAGCACACTCTCTGAGTGGGCACTTGTAACGAAATATACTATTAACCAATTTCTTTTCAATTTCATTTAGTATTTCAATATACAAAATGTATATATATCTACTGATATTGATGTAAATTTTTTTTACATTAGATGACCGTCAATGGTTAGAAAATTCTTGGTTTGTTGATATAAATGGTGTTTTACATAGAAAAAATGACGAAAATAAAATGCCACCAAGTTCTGCTGTAAAAAGAAAAAAATATATTACACCAGCATTGATACAACACGATGTAGATGAACCAATAGCCAATATGTCATCTATTTTTAAGCAGCATAAAACAGAAACTGATGACATTAAAAATGAGATATAGACAATACATAGAGAAGATAGAAAACCTCCACGTACATGTAAGAAACGTACATATAAGAACTCAAATGGTGACTCAGACTCATCTGACAATTCAACAAACTATTTTCTACGAAAAAAAAACACTGCTAAAAATATATATGAGAATAAAAACAACGGGGTAATGATTTTTTCTGTTTTTACAAAATTAGTATCAAATTGCTTTATTATCATTGTTTGTTATATATAATTTACTAGGATATATAAACGGTAATTAATCTTTATAACTTTTTTAAAAAATCTCTATATCTGACTCTGAATGTCCTGTTTTAAAATATCGTAAAAAAAAAAAAAAAAAATAAATATGTTGTTGACTCTGATTTCTTGGATGCATACGAAAGTTCATCAAAAGCTCATATCTTGGAAAAAAACCGTGTGTTGAATAATAAAGCTGTGAATCTTTCACCAATACTTGAGGGAAGTAAAGAGGTAATGATTTTTGCTATTTTCTAATTATAATTTTGTATAATTCATTTAATTATTGCTCAATTAATCTGTCTAATGATTGTTCATTCTAATAATTTTACATGGATATATAAACTGAAATAAATTCGATAATTTTTTTAGAAAAGCTCTATATCTGACTTTGAATATTCTGATTCAAACTATCGTAAAAAAAAAAAAATATATATATGTTGTTGACTCTGATTCCTCGGATGCATATAAAAATTCATCTAAACCTAATATCTTGGAAAAAAACTGTGTGTTGAATAATGAAGCTTTGAATTTTTCACCAATACTTGAGGAAAATTATTCTGAACTCGAAAATACATACATCACTATTGATTGTAAATCAAAATACACTAAAAAACGTTTATGTGTTTATTCTGACTCATCTGATGAGAATGAAGTAGGTGAAGAAACTCTAAAAAACTCGACACCACTTGCACCTAGAAACACTCATGATTTTTCTTACTTACCTGAAGATTCAGACTTTCCACAAATTAAATGGTCAGATAATAATAACCAAAAAAATCTCTCAAATTTAAATGAGACTAGTCTTTAAAAATGTTAAAGATGTTCCAGAAATTTCAGGTATAATAATGAAACTAAATATTATAATGACACGCCTAGTAATTGGATTATTTTTGTAAATTCATTATTTTAGATAGAAATAATACAGAACCGATAAAATGCATCAAAAATATAAATTGTATTACAAAGGAAAGAGAAGAAAAAATTCCAAAAACTGATGTCGCTTCAAAAAAAAATTATAACTTTTCTCTTCTCATGTATATTCCAAACATTAAAAAAAAAAATAGTCATAATCATCACCGACAATATAGGAATATTGAGGTATAGATGTCAGTGCATAAATTTATGTATCCGGAGTAATTTTATTGATTGTAGCGGTTCCAGGGAAGAAAGGGGTGGAAAATGAAATGCCTAAGATGAAATTAGTAATAACAATTTAAGGAAAATTTTCATGTATTTATTTTTTTTTTCATAACTTGTTTAATAATTAAAAAAAAAATAATAAATACGTGTAAATTTTTCTTATTTTGTGTACTTCAATTTCGTCTTAGGGCATTTTTGCGATTTTACGACCTCTTTCTCCCCTGGAACCGCCGCGAATCTCGAAAAAATAAAAAAAAATTCTGGGCCGTAGAAATCGCGAGTAATTGTTCATAAATTATCAATTTATATAAAAGATTATTATTGTTATTATTATAATTATTATTTTCAGTATCAACATTATTATCAATAATAATAATAATAATTATATTATTATCAAAATTATTTTTGATATTATTATAATAATAATAATTTACAATTTGTTAATAATGTTTTATAAAAAAAAAATTTTAACAACAATTTAAATAAATAAATTGTCGATGATTTTATTTAAAAATAAAATATTATTTCAATTTATTATAATATCATTATTGGCTCAAATTCCCGGAACTCAAGCTACGAAGCATAGGACAAAGCGGAGACGGCTTTAGAAAATTGAATTCCCTACATTTTTTACTTGAACTATTTCGAAGTATTTATAAAATATGTATACACCGTGTATATATATTCAAAAAAATATATGTACATGTATCTCCAAATCCATACATTTTCTATATATATTTCATATATTTTTTATATATATTCTATATATATTTTTTCCACTTGGGTTTTTCCATTTTTCTTACTTTCATATTTAATAAATACTATGATGAATCCGAAAATCATTTTTTAAAGTGGGTGACGATAGAACACGTTGCGTCATATAATCAGTTGATATTCTACTATTTACATCAATAATTCTCTTGTATAAATAAGTGGATCTACAAACAGTATTTACTAATTTTACCATGGCCTTGATAGGAGTGATATAAGCATTGTTTCAAATCGTTATTTTTTATGTCAAATCTATTATATTTACGAATGTTATAGACACTACTAATGATTCTTATGATGACATTATCAATAAGTTTACAAAGGTCATTTTATTAAGGGTCATTTAGGTATTGAGTAATAAACATGTTTATTACATTCAGGAATGTAAAAAAATGCTATCAATACTACTTGATAATTCTCTCTTGGAGAGTGAAAAAAACTATATTGCCACGAAGAAACAATTGAGTGGAAAATATCAGTTAAAATTTCCAATAGATGAATTAGATACGTTTGATAAATTGAATGAATTTTTTTTTTTTTTATTATATTAAGGCTTTATTGAGATCACATACCTAGTGATCTATTTGGCCATACATTAGACATATTTTGCATTTATATACATAATTTACATTTTTAGTCTTTCCATTAATTTTAAACAAGCTTACAATCATTTTATATACATTGTGTAACTTTAATCTTGTTTTTTTTTTTCCCCCTTTTATATACTTATTTTACATTGGAGAAGGAAGTTGTTGATGATAAGTAGCGATTTTTCATTTAATGTTGCTAGTACTGGTGTAATACAATAAGGAGGGAAATATTTGATTTTACAAAGCTTACTTATCATTATTTTTTTTTTAATATTGGATCGTGGACATTGCCAGAGGACGTGGTCAATATCCTCGATAGACGTTGCACACATACACATTGAAGAATCAACAATTTTTATGCGTGCCAGTGAAAACGCTAGATGATAGTGGTTAGCTCTGGCTCTGTTTACCCAGACTGTAAGGTGACGTCTATATTTTTTACCATGGAACCATGGTCTGCTACGATTATTATAAAAAAGTTCAAAATACGTTTTACCTTTTATTTTACCCTCTTGTTTAAGCAAGAGGTTTGAGGTACTAGTGGCATTTTTTTTGAACTGTTTCCGATAGTCAGTGAAGGGAAAATTGAATGAATTGACAAAAGCTAATAATTCATTAAAAACGGATTTTGTAAGTAAAGCTTAACATTAATATTATTTATACAAAAATTGATATTGATTTTGAAATTAATCGTAAATTTTTTTCAGTGTGAAGTTTTAAAACAATATGTTGATCGAAATCATAGCATATCAAAATCCTATTCTTGTTTTTGTTCTTGTCTGAAAGATAAATTTTTTTTCACTGGTTTTTGAAATGACTATATATAATTAATATATATAATAATCAAAATACAAATTTTGAGAAGCCATCGTTAAAGATCGAGCATCTGTTGGTCTAATCACCACAGAAAAATAAATACTGACAAAAGTAGGAAATGTTCTTTCGAACTCTAGAAAATGGGCTGATTCAAGTGAAAATCAACAAAGTTCAAAAAGTGATAATCAACAAGATCAAGACACAAATAAATTTGCCCCTATCAACATCCTAAATAATGAATATTTGAATAGGTTCACTTTTGTTTGAATTTTTTTTTATATATACCTATCACAAATAGACATACTTGAAAATCGGAGCACTTACACGGGCTAACAGTCCACAATTGTAAGAGCCATTGTAAACACACAATCAAAACAAAGAACAGAGTTTAGAAATAAGAACTAGTTCCTAATTATATGCTCTCCAGCTTATGCATGATACTCATACTTAATTTTTCATTTTTCTCAATGTTGGTAACGGGTAATAACTTAGGCCACAAAATTCAAATAACTTCGAAAAACCAAAAAGAGTGAGTAATTTGTTTATTAGAATTAATTAGGTAGACTCAGCCGTGTTTTCGGGTTTTCAGTGTTTGTGTATCAAAGCTATGCTTGCATTGGTAGTTTGGATATCCGTTATAACCAGGTCGCGTTTTCAGTTCATTTATGGATGTTCTTGTACGACCGACTTTTTCAGGAAAAAGTTTCCGCGTGTATATCCAAACTTACCTCGGTTATTAAATCCGTGTTTTCGGGTTTACAGGATATTGTATAATTTTTTTTTATTACTATTACGCTCGACAACAAAAATAGACTCGGGTAGACAATAAGTTAATTCGCGCTTCCAGGATTTCAGGAAATTTTATTTTTTTTTACGAACGTAAATTCTAGGTTTCAGCAGGCTGAAGAAAAAAAAAGAAATTAATAAATTGAATAACTAATATTTTCTTTTTTTCTGCTTGTAATTGTTTTCATTACTTCGTTTATATACATATATATCGCTCAACGAGTTAACTAGCTTAAATTTTTTTTTATTATTGACATCAGAATTCTTCAAGTTGAAGTAATTTAATTCATCAATTTCTAGTTTCTGACGCTTCAAAAGTGGGATGATTGAAAACTCAACCTTAAACCTCCGATTACAACAAAATACGTCTTCATCAATTTTATTTATTTATTGTTTTTACTATCTTTTTTTCTCTCTCCGCCATATGCTCAAGTTGATTGAAATATATAATTTTTAGTTGTTGTTGACGTTTACGAGTGGTGTTAATTTCTCTGGCTTATTGACACCACGTAAAGTCATTTTTAACTTATCAAAAATAAAAGTTTACGATTTTGGGGGGAATTACATTAATTACAGAAAAAAACTTCTTCGTATACCAAGTATAAGCTATATTTCGTAAGCCCTGCCCTCTCGTTCCACCCTGGTGGATAACCCATTACTTCTGGTATTGTTTCGTTCCTCTTGCTCTTATTCATTGTGTTATACCAGTACTTTTATCCTCAACGTACAAAAATAATATTTGGTATAAGCAACCAAGTAAAAACTTATAGACATTGATCCAATAGTTTCTTCTATTGTTATTTTTTCGCTCCCCCTGTATCAAATGGAAGATTTAAAAATTTTGAATGTGTAATGAGAAAAGTGAATCTGAAATAACCGAAAAGGTCCATATGTACAATGATCGCTCAAAAGGCAATCTCTGATTCGGGAAATTAGGTCTAAATTTTTGCAGAGTCAAAAAGACACCAATTCTTCCATCAAATTCAGGACCTGTTACAATTGTACAGCCTGCCAGTAGTGTACCTACCAGAGTTCTATGACAGAGGGAGGTCGAAAAAAGGTAGATCGGCGAGGAGACAGGGGACTGCAACTCGGTCGGTAAAACAGAGATTGTAAAAAAATTTTATGTGCCACTTTAACGTGAGATTTCCTAATTGTCATGTGTCGGTAATGCAGAGATGGTAAAGAAATTATTCATTCTCAATGACCCTGGGTCGGTAATACAGATTTGACAGGGAAAATTAGATTTTTTTTATTTTAAAGTGCAATTTCTCATGTCCCATGTCGTATGTTCCCCTGTCGTATATTCCCATGTCTTATGGCTCATAATCCATGTAGTGTAAAAAAAAAAACATTAAATTCTGTCATTTAAATTGATATGTGTTGATAATGCAGAGATGATAAAGAAATTTGTCATTTGATAGTTTGAATTCCCAATTGTCATTTGTCGGTAATACGGATTTGGAAAAATTTTCTTATTTTAACGTGCGTTTTCTCATGTCCCATGCCCCATGTCTTAGATCTTATGTCCCATATATCATTGATGGTGTAAATACCCAATTGTCATGTGTCGGTAATACAGACTTGACCTGAAAATCTAAATTTTGTTATTTTAACATGCGTTTTATCGTGTTTCATGTCTCATGTCTTATATACATATATATTTTTAAATTGGATGTTGCTGTAACTAGGAAAAAATTAAAATGAAAATTAAAAAAATTTTATTGTATTTTCGGATGACACATAAAACTTTCATCGCGGTCGGTTATAAAGATTTCTACTTTACTGACTGATGGTAAAGTAGATTTTCCAAGTTTCGGGAGTCAAACAAATATTCAATAAAATTTCTTCAGAAATTTTAAAAAAATTTTTGGAAATTATCTAAAAATATTCTTTATTTTAGAACGACTCCTGAAAATTTACTCGAAATATTAATTTTTTATAATTATTCATTCATTTTTCAATACTATCATAGGACTGTAAGCTGACGTCATCATTCAGTTTTTTAACTTGAATATCAATTCAACATGAAATTAGAAAAAAATGATTCTCGTAGAATGTATTCAAAGATTAAAAAATGGAGAGTCATCAAAAAAGTAAAGGCAACTATATTTTTATTTTTCTAAAATAATATAAATCACGTCCAACGTGAAGACAATGATTTGAACGGGGCATCGAAACATGATCCATGACGTACGGCAAGCACGCGCGGTCATTGTAGATCCATTGTCTTAATCATGCATCGCTTTTTATTTTTTGCTTACTTTGCACATTTTTATTTTTCTTTTCAAGACAAATGTATTGTTCTTTTTATTTATTAAATATATTTCACGTTGATTGCACGGTAAATTATTCATCTTTCATTAGTCAGTGGTCAGTTGATCTCGCGGCAACTACTTCCTTCTGAGTATTAAAAAAATTATATATTTACAAATGTATTCTATCGAAAGGTGTGAGAAGCTTGTTAACATTTTAAGTGCGGGTTATTCATCTGCAAATACTATTGAGAAAATTGATCAATGGATCAAATGGGGTAATGTAAATGTGAAACTATTGAATAATTTTGTGAAAAAGTCAGCTGATTCAGTCGGTTTAAAAAAAAGAATACAACTAGTCGTTGTTAGACTCACAACTATAGTTGAAAAGTTACGAGTGAAAAGAAAAAAAACTTTACATCATGGTGCTGGTATGAGCACTCATCATGATGAACCGACATTGCATGACAGAGTAAAATGGAATGACTTGGAGAATATTTTTAAAGGCAATATAGTAACTGGAAGTGTGACCAATTTGTATCATATAAGAATTGAAGATTTTTCGAAAGATGCCCAAACTGTTGTCATCAAAAAACTGAAAACTTTTTTAAGAAAAAAAGTTAATCTCAAGATCAATTCATGTTTACATTGTGAATATGAGGTTTTGGAAGATGACCAAGAAGTCAGAGAAATTAAGTCATTTAATACGAAAAATGCTGTTATACTACCAACAACAAACCTCGATGAATGGTTCGATGAACACTTTTTCGATCCATTATTAAAGAAAATTGAGGAGTTCAATCTTGGTATTTCTGTTCGGAGCTTGAAAAGAATTCAGAGCATTATCTTCACTGTATGCAAATATCAACCGTTGCGTGGTGGTGATTCGACATTTGTACAGATGCCTGATGATATTAAAAAAAAAGAGTAGTTTTGAATATAAAAAATAAAGATCATTTTTGTTTTTTGTGGTGTGTGACTGCAGGTTTACATCCTGTGACTGCAGCTTCGCACTCTGTACAAGAAAATCCTTGTCGTGTGAGTTCATATCCACATTTCAGTACAGTATTATCATATGATGGAATATCTTTTTCAATACAGTTGCGTGACATACCAAAATTTGAAAAGCTCAACAATTTGAAACTAAATGTTTACGCAATTGTTTCAAATAATTCAAAAAAAAGTATTATTGCTTCTATATTTTTGAGTGATAATATTTGTGACAGTCAAACGATTCATCTGTTGGCAGTCGATAAAAACGAAAATAATAATAAAAAAAAAAAGTTACGAATACTAATGACAGTATTTTTGAGGATGAATGTTTTTCGGCTGACGATGATGATGATGATTATGATGATGATAATGATGAAGATGACGATGATGACAATAATATGGAAGTTGATGAAGAATATGAAAATTATGTTCAAAAGCAGAAAAAAGGAAAAAAAAATTTCCATTTTGCATTGATTAAAAATTTATCACGTCTCGTCAGTTCACAAGTCAAACAATATAATGGTCGTTTATATATTTGTGATCGATGTCTCAATCATTTTACATCACAGATATTTTTGGAAAAACATTTAGCTGACTGTTGTCAAATTAATCATGCACGGATGATCATGCCAAGAAAAGATGCCAATATACTGAAATTTAAAAAACATCGATACAGAGAACTTGTACCTTTTGTCGTCTATGCTGATTTGAAGTGTATTTTAAAACCGATTGATAATACCGACTCTGAAGAACATATTACACACAGTGCTGCGTACTATGTTAAATGTACCTATGATAATACATTATCATTCTACAGAATGAATCGTAGTGAGAATTGTATTGAATGGTTTATTGGAGAATTGGAAAAATTAGCTCACCAGGTCAATGATATACTTTTAAATCCAATACCAATGGAAAAATTGACTGTGCAACAGGAGCACGAATTTCAAAATGCCACAATTTGTTATATATGTGAGGAGATTTTCCAGGAGCAAGACGTTAAGCACCATGATCACGATCATTTCAGCGGATCATATCGAGGTCCAGCTCATGCTAGATGCAATATTAATTATACAAAGTCTCACAACATACCCGTCGTTATGCACAATTTATCGGGATACGACTCACACTTTTTAATACAAAAACTTTGCAAGGCATTCGATGGTCGCATACATATATTACCAATAAACAAAGAAAAATACATTTCATTCACAAAAAAAGTGGATAATACTGTTGTAAGTTTAAGATTCATTGACTCATTTAGATTTATGTCTAGTAGTATTGATAGATTATCATCTGATTTGAGCAATGATCAAAAAATTATAACACGTAGTGAATGCAATAGTGAATACTTTGATTTATTGTGTAGAAAAGGTGTATTTCCATACGAATATATTGACTCATGGGAAAAATTAACTGAAACTACCACCAAAAAAAGAATTTTTCTCAAAATTAAATAATGCTAACATCTCAGATGCAGACTATGAACATGCCAAAAATATTTGGGAAAAATTTCAAATAAATACATTGGGTGAATATTCTGATTTATATTTGAAAACTGATGTACTTTTGTTGGCTGATATTTTTGAAAATTTTCGTTTGAGCTGTTTATCAACATACAGTCTAGATGCACTTCATTATTTTACCGCACCAGGTCTAGCATTTGATGCAATGTTAAAGTATACAGGTGTGGAACTTGAACTTTTGACAGACCCAGCAATGCATCTTTTCATTGAGAAAGGAATTCGAGGTGGTATTGCACAATGTATGAATCGATACGCAAAAGCCAACAATCGGTATATGGGTGAAAAATACAATCCAGAAGAAGAAGAATCATACATCATGTATTTTGATGTAAATAATTTATATGGTGCTGGCATGAGTCAATATTTGCCTTATGGAGGTTTCCAATGGGAAGACAATTTGAATATTGATGTGACAAATATATCTGATGAAGCTGAAATCGGATATATCTTAGAGGTTGACTTAGATTATCCAAAATATTTACATGAATGGCATAAAGATTTACCGTTGTGTCCAGAGAAATTCACAGCACCAAATTCAAAACAATCAAAATTAATGACAACTCTATTTGCGAAAAAAAATTATGTGATACATTATAGAAATCTAAAACTATATTTGAGACTTGGCATGAAGTTGAACAAAATTCATCGTATATTGAAATTTAAACAAAGCTCATGGCTGAAAAAATATATAGACCTTAATACTGGTATGCGTCAGCAAGCGACCACAGATTTTGGCAAAAATTTTTTTCAAACTGATGAACAACAGTGTGTATGGTAAAACAATGCAAAATGTAAGAAAAGAAAAAGATGTTAAAATAGTAACAAAATGGGAAGGTCGCTATGGAGCAAAATCATTGATTGCGAAACCAAATTTTCACAGCTGCTCAATTTATAAAGATGACATTGCAATTATTGAAATGTCACGAGTGAAAATAATTTTCAATAAGCCAATTTATTCTGGATTTACAATATTGGATCTTTCAAAAATCTGGATCTATGATTTTTACTACAATTATATTAAAAAAAACTTTAACCACGATGATGTCAAAGCACTTTACATGGATACTGATTCACCCATTTTAAATTTGAAAGTTCCTGATATTTATGAGAAAATGAAAGAAAATTTAGAAAGATTTGACACATCAGATTATCCACAAAATAATGTTTATAATATGCCAAGAGTCATCAAAAAAGTTATTGGTCTTATGAAAAATGAAAATAATGGCAAAATTAGGACTGAGTTTGCTGGCTTGAGAGCCAAATTGTATAGTTATAAAGTTATAAACATTGATGATGATAAAACTTACAAAAAAGCAAAAGGTGTAAAAGGTTCGGTTTTGAAAGACATAAATTTTGATAATTATATGTCCTGCCTTTTGAATCATCAAATATTGAAAAAAAATAAACATTTAATCAGAAGTAAAGATCATCAAGTAAGAACAATTGTACAAAGTAAAGTTGCACTCAACTGGGCTGATGATAAACGAGTTCTTGATCAAAATGGTGGAGCTGATACCTTACCTTGGGGCTATGACCCCGAATAATCATAAATAAAAAATATATTTATCATAAATAATAGTTATAATATATATAAAAAAAATGCAAAGTAAGCACATCTTTTGTTTAATTTGAAGTGCTGACGTTTTATTTTCTAAATTATTTTATAAACAAAAATGGAAATATGATACTAAGTTGAGCGAGTTATATTGTTTATATTTCGTTGAATTTGAAGTAGAAAGTGCTGACGTTTTATTTTTTTAAAACTATTTCTATAAACAAAATTAGAAATTTGATACCAAAGTGCGCGCGTCTTTACTCTTTTGTATATGAGTACCAAAGAAAAAAAATATTTCAGTCTTGAATAAGATTTCAGTCATAATGGTTGAATATATTGTTGATGTTCAAGGATTTTATGATACCGATCAAAGTTTTATTGTGAAAGAATTCGCAATAGCAAATTTAAATCAAGAAGATGATATCAAGTTGGTAGTATTCAAGCCTCCATGTGCCATGAGTACATTATCATCTGCTTGCAAACTGACAAATAATTGGTTAACAAACAATCATCATGAACTGTTATGGAACTCAGGAGATGTTGATTATGCTGAACATGGAAAAATTATAAATGATAGCCTTGAGTCTTCAATTTACGTATATGTAAAAGGTCATGAGAAAAAAAAATGGCTCAGCAATATTTTAAAAGACGATAAAACTATTATCGATTTGATTGATATGGATTGTCCAGCGCATGGCAAACTACCAACTAAGGTATGTCAAAAAAACTATGTTCACCATCTGAGTTATCATCTCAATTTATGGACTCTTACTTGTGCATTGGATAATGTACAAAAATTGAGAGCATGGTTCCGAACTACCTGGGGATCAGTTTCATCATTGAAAAAATCGATTCAGCTATCTTGTCATCTTGAGAGTCTGGAAAAAATGGCAACAGAAGATATTGCAAATTTACCAGAGAGATATATTTTTCTGCTTACACCAAACTCAATTGATGCTGTATGGGACAAATTGCCAGAAAAATTTGAAACAAAAAAAGATTTTCTTCAATATGAACGCTGCATTGAACATTATCATCATCAAGACGAAAAATCAGATGAATTTGACGAGCCATCACCCATGATAAAAGATTGTACATTATGTCAAAATAAAAATAAATGAAAAAGAAATTTTTTTAAAATACGTTGTTAGTTCATTTATTATAATAATAATTTTTTATTTTCAGTAATATATAAGAAGAAAAGAATATATACAATAATTTTTTTTTTCATGTACATCATTTGATTTATTTATTTTTTTTTTCTTTCTTTTACATATTATTATTATAAATATAGGATTGGTAAGTTTACAGGCATATATTAAACGAGCTTGCGTACTGAACCACTAATTGGATTATATTCAACAATTCGATCATGTAAAATCAAACAATAAGCTGATGTTTGAGCTGGAAATTGTGTTGTTGATTCAAATTCGAGTCGAATATCTACTGGTCCAGATTTTAAAAATTCATTATGCTTTGAACAATCTATGACAATAAGTGGAGCTTCTTCCAAAAATTTTTGTCTTGTAAATAATGGTTGTGGTGTTTCTGTGTAATAGTAGGAAGCTTGGAAATATGCAAACATATCATATAATAATGAGAATTGATTATGGGCAAAATCAATATTTAAATTTCCATAAGGATATGATTGTGAATTTAAAAACAGCTTAACATCACGCAAGTTACAATGATCAAAAACACTTGAATTGTTTGTTACAGAGTTTTTTTGTCCTGTTTGGAAGCCTAAAATTATGTATCTCGGTTTTTCCAATTGTGTTGATGTTTTCACACTCCAATTTTGTTTTGTAGTTACAGGTAATAGTGGATACTCGTACAATTCCCATGTACGAAAACTGATTGCTATGGATGGATCCTTGGCAATGTAATTTAAAAGTTGAATTTTCTGCTTATCAGACACTTTGATATATGGAACAATCCATTCCACTTTTTGAAGTTTAATTTGTATTTTTTCGCCACTTTTTCCTTCCGCAGGTTGTTCTTGTAGACAGGCATTCACATCACTATTTGCTTTTATTAGGATGAGTTCATGTTTTGCATTGATAATTATTTTATTATAATCTTCAGCAAATCCTAGCAGCAGGCTCAGTGGTATTGATATATCAAAATAACCACTCGAATCGAATAATGATTCTTCATCAGACATTAACCATCCGGCATTCTCCAACAATGACTTTTGATTTGGACTTCAGGAAATATATCCTTCCATAAGAGTCGTAAGACTAACATTTTTGCTCCGATCAATTTCAATTGCATTTATCTCATAGCGAATTCATTCAAACATGTGTGCTATTGCCATTCGTACCAAAGAAGTTGTTTTTGGCACAGATTTTCCGTAACTTGTAAGAAATTATCCAGTAATATGTAGTAAACTTTTACTTGGTAGTACACATAAATCTTGATGTTGAATTCCAATCCGGATTTGATCGTTGTTATTGAATGTTGAAGAGCCATAAGGCTGATAAGCATGTAACTCACAATGGGCAATCGATTCATCAAAAATGATTGGTTCTTGTATACTTAAAATTTCATCCATGGTATAATACAAAAAAAGCAACAAAATGACACTTTTATTTCCGTAGATGTTGTTGACGTGGACTGAGACCGAGACTCTTGAGAAACTGAATACTCTGATGTGTTATCACTTTGCTTCCTTGCTTTTGACTGATTTTTTTTTGGCATAATGTCTCGCATTTATAGCTTTGCCCAATTATTTTATTATTATGTTTATTCTTTTTTTCTTTTTTTTAAAAAACGATGCCCATATTTTTTTTTCCTATTTGACACTTTTAATGTGTAGTCGAATTGTAATCGTTTCTCCACGGAAATTCACAATTTCACCATCCTGATCGACAATTTTTAATTGCAATTGATGTATTGCTTGCACTGTGACTGGCAGATAAATGACATGAGATGGTACTTCAACAATCTTATATCCTGGAGGCACAACTGGGAAAAATTCATGTATTGTGTGAACTTTGCGCTGATTCATATATGCACCAGTTGTTATGTTACACTGAATTTGGAGTGTATTGACCTTTAATATGGCAACAGGCAAGTCAGATTTATGTAGAATATCAGCTTCGAGGATTCGTTTTGTAAAGCCCAACAATCTTCCAATCGAGTCTTCTATTTCAAAATGAATACGTTTGTTACATTTAACCTCACTATGTAGTTCATTGTTATTTGGTTTAATACTTATAGTAACGTCGTTCTGACATATTGCTTTTTAATATAATCCCGAGTATTTATATGTTTTCACATTAGTACAGATTAAGCTAGCAGCTTGTTCAGTTGTAAAAAAAAACATGGAATTTCAAAAACAACTATTAAAGTTGCCAGTCATCAATTTTGATCAAATTGTGCAAAAAACTGCTCCAAAAAAACCATGTAACAAAAGACATGGAAGTTTATTACCGAATAGTGTGAAAGGTGTATTTTGTGGACCTTCAAATTCTGGCAAAACAAACGCTCTTTTTGCAATAATAATTCACCCAAATGGATTAAGATTTGAGAATGTTTATGTGTATTCCAAATCGCTTAATCAGCCAAAGTACAAATTTCTCGAAAAAATTATTAATAATGTTGAAGAAATTGGTTATTTTCCATTCAATGAACATGAGAAAGTTATTCAACCTGAAGAGGCTAGACCAAATTCACTGATGACTTTCGATGATATATCTACAGAAAAACAAGATAATGTTTGAGCATTTTTTTGTATGGGTAGACATCAAGCAGTTGATAGTTTTTATTTATCTCAGACCTATGCTCACATACCCAAACATTTGATGAGAGATAATGCCAATTTTTTCGTACTTTTTCGTCAAGATGAAAGAAATTTAAAGCATATATACAATGATCATGTAAATACTGACATGGAATTTGTAAAATTCCGCAATATATGCTCGACATGTTGGAATAAAGATAAATATGGATTCCTTGTGATTGACAAAGATAGTGACATTAATAATGGTCGATACAGGAGAGGTTTTGATTGTCATAAAAACATTACAAACGATTCTGCTGAAAACGCAGTTTCTCCCTCTGCTACCACCACTGGTACATCTACTATCCAAAAAAAAAAAATATTAGATGATTTAGAGTAATATTATACGATATATAGTAAAAATTCCAAAATAAAAGACAGTAGGATTGTGTACTGTGAACTGTCAACAGCATCATTATCTATCATGAAGCATACAAGCTTACATGCTGAAAAATCATTATTGCATGAAATTGAAAAAGCAAGTGACTCTATAGGACGTAAACATAAATTAATTAAATATGGTCGAGTTGAAAATGAAAGAATAACAAGTGAGGTGTTAGGACCCATCACTGAACCTTTAAAAAAAATGCTAGCAGATGTATCAAAACAAAAACCAGCACCAAGTTCCAGTGGAAATCAAGCAATAAAAAAAAATTATGCTCAAAGAAAAGATGAAGAATACACGGCAGAAGAAGAATACGAGACGGAAGGAGAAGAAGAAAAATCAATACTGACAAATAATGATGAAAAAATTGATATTGATCCGTTAACTTTCCATAAGAATAATATTACTGATGCTGATGATGATGACACAGACGAAGATATAACAGAGGAAAAAAAAAATTTGGATGATGAAGAAGCACCTTGAAAGGCAAAAATCAATAAATTCTCATGACAAGGCTCAAAATACAATGTACACCATTCAAAAATTAAAAAACAATAAATTATTGTTTGGTAATTCAATGATTGAAATAAAAAATCATCATATTTATGTGAAAGATAAAATTTATCCGGCTACTCAAGGTCTCTTGGAGTTATTATTTCAACAATCACCTAATGTATCTATTATTCGGAAAGTTGATCGAGAAATTTTTATTGAAATTATAAAATTAACAAATGCACATCGTAAAAATTTCAAACCTGATGGTGCATTTTTGATAAACAGGACACAAAAATATAAAAATTATGTATCACTGTTTGTCAAGTCTTTGAGAAAACAAAAAGTAGAGAGCAAAAAAGGTTCAGCACTTGTATTACCAAAATACAAAAAACTACAAAAAAATAAGAAAATAAATAATACATATTATATATATTGGGATGATCCCAATGAGCTTGTCAATCGTCTTCAATTACTTGTAGCTTCAGAAAAAGCTGGCAATAATAGTCACGCTAATGAAATTCTTTCAATTATCGAAGAATTAAGAGAAGCTGGTATTATTTGTTAATATATATGTTCATTCAGTCTTTCATGTACAGTCATTAAAAGGACATTGGAGTGGAATAATGTCTAGTGTTGATATATTTGGACGTCAATTATTAAATAAACAAAAATATTCTATCGGAGGAAAAAGTGATGGCGATACAATAAGAGGGCCACCTGGAGAAGGTTTCAAATTTACAGAAGACGGAAATTATGACATTGCAGAAAAAAAATTATGTCACATTGCCGATGCTCAAGACATGAATGATGCTGTCTCAAAAAAAGTAGCACTGATTCTGATTAAAAATGAAACTAATAATCTTAGAATAATGCAAGAAGATATTCAAAAATATAACACTGAAGTCATTAGTAAACTGACAATTAAAGTGGACACATTGAAAATAAGTGTTGAAAAATCACATCATACATTAGATGAGCTGAGTACAGAAGTTGCAAGTATATCTCACTATTTGACAAAAAATTTGGGAGTACGTTTAGAAAATCAAAAATAAAAATGAATAAAACAAAAAAAAAAAATAATAATAAAGAAGACAATAACTATTTGAGAAGCGTTGTGGCACATGAGCTACACAAGCCTGCTCGCAGATATTATCAACGTAGACATGTTGACATTAGAGCTCTTGATGAAACAGGGCAATGTGATCTTGTCGACATGAGTGCATATGCTTCCGTAAATGAAAATTACAAGTTTATACTTACAATAATTGATAATTTTCCCAAATATGCATTTGCTACACCACTCAAGACAAAAAGTGCAAAAGATGTTACTGCGGCGATGAAATCTGTTTTCCTGGAAGGTCGATATCCAAAAAAACATTTACATGTCAATCAAGGCAAAGAATTTTACAACAGTGAATTTAAGAATCTCATGAAAAAATATAATATAAATATGTACTCAACATATAGTACTTTAAAAGCAAGTATAGTCAAAAGGTTTAATAGAACCCTGAAAAATCAAATGTGGGAAAGATTTACATTCTAAGGCAGTTATAAATGGTTGACTTTACTTCCTGAATTGATTAGAAATTATAATAATACAAAGCACAGAACTATAAAAATGAAACCAAAAAATGTAACTAAAAACAATGAAGAGGATATATTGAGGGAAGTATATCATAATCAAAATCCAATGTTTTGTGTCACATCGAAGTTGAAAAGAAAATTTAAAATTGGTGATAAAGTGCGAAAAAGTAAAAATTTTCGAAAAAGGCTACACTCCCAAGTGGACAACTGAAGTTTTTACAATCACAATAGTATTGAATACAATACCGATAACTTACAAGCTTGCTGACTATCAAGATAACAATGTTGAAGGATGTTTTTATCAAGAAGAACTGAGTCCAGTACGCTATCCAGATATATCTTGTTGAAAAAATTTTAAACAAACGTAAAAATGAAGTACTTGTAAGATGGTTAGGTTTCAATTCTGAACATGATACATGGGAAAATGAATCAGAATTATGAATAATTATATTTACAATGTATATAGGTATAAGAATTTTTTAATAAAAAATTATAACGAAATAAATTTTTTCAAATGTAATTTATTTATTGAATATTGTGTGTATCGGCTTAGGCCAATTTTCTAATAATACAACTTGATTATTTTCTCCAATACATTGTAATATTAAAACTCTTCTTTTAATACCATCCTCTAATTCAAGGAATTTTTTTTTATTATAGAAATAATATTCAGCATTATTTTTTGGTAAGAAAACAGTATATTTATTATTTATTTCGACTGATAGTCTTGCACTTGACTTTTTTCCACAGTAACTTTGAATTTTTGTCACAGCATAGTAAACATCTTTTGTCAAATCTTTCAATAATTTACAATTTTTTGAAAGTCGCTTAGCCTTGGTGTTTATCAGTTTTATATTATAATCATTTTTTTTGTCTAGATAATAATAATTACATTTGAAGAAGAGCTCACAAACTTTTTCTAATTTTTTTCGTTTTATGAAAAAATGAACTCACATTTGTTGTATTTTCCTCCCAAAAAAATTTTCCTCCAAGCATCCATCGATCGCTGCTTTCTCGATTGTTGTAAAATAATCATTATTTTTCATAAACTTGGCGATTCTGCTGGGTAGAAAGACATTAAATTCATCATTTAATGTAGCCATCACTCCATTGTATTCATTATGAATCTTCTGTAGAGCTGTTACTTTGTACTCTCTATTAACCTCCAACTCAGACATTTTTTTGACATCCAATTTGCTCTCCATTTCAGCAACATTATTTAATTGTCGTTCCATTTCTATCGAATGCTGTTTTTCTACAAACATTTTAATTTCAAGCAAATAAATATGTATAAAATATAATACTAATTATCAATGTATATATGTATATTATTAAATTGCTTTCTTACCTTTCCTTACAGTCTTGATATTCGAATGATAAAATTTCAAAAAAACTTCTCGTTTATATAGGGATAAATACAATAGAATGGTAGAAGGAGTACCTATTCAAATGACACGTATTTAGAGTCAGCAAATTCTCACGTGCAATTAATATTTATTTTTTATCATTAAAAATTAAATACTACGACAGCATTTTATTAGTTTATATTCGAAAATTCCACGTATCAAGAGTCAGCTAATTTTTTTGCAAAGTTGTATTTATATATACATAGATCGATTTGAAAAAAATAACACGTATGGAGTGTCAGCAGTTTTTTTTTTTTTTTTTTTTTTGCAAAATTGTATTTTAAAAATATTTATGTATGGGACATGAAACGTGAGAAGTCCTACAAATAACCTTCGATAGCTCAGTTGCTAGAGCACTGGACTGTAATTGCATATTGTTATAAACAATTTAAAAAGTTATCCATTGGTCGTTGGTTCAAACCATCGTTGGCTCGAAGGAATGTTTTTTTGTTATTTAATGAGACAGGACATGAGACATGGGACTTGAGACTTGAGCTATGCCCCAGGACATGGGACACGATAAAACGCATGTTAAAATAACAAAATTTAATTTTTCCGGTCAAGTCTGTATTACCGACACATGACAATTGGGTATTTACACCATCAATGATGGGACATAAGATCTAAGACATGGGACATAGGACATGAGAAATCGCACGTTAAAATAAGAAAATTTTTCCAAATCTGTATTACCGACACATGACAATTGGGAATTCAAACTATCAAATGACAAATTTCTTTACCATCTCTGCATTATCAACACATATCAATTCAAATGACAGAATTTAATGTTTTTTTTTTTTACACTACATGGATTATGAGCCATAAGACATGGGAACATACGACAGGGGAACATACGACATGGGACATGAGAAATTGCACTTTAAAATGACAAAATATAATTTTCCCGGTCAAATCTGTATTACCGACCCAGGGTCATTGAGAATGATAAATTTCTTTACCATCTCTGCATTACCGACACATGACAATTGGGAAATCTCACGTTAAAGTGGCACATAAAATTTTTTTACCATCTCTGTTTTACTGACCGAGTTGCAGTCCCCTGTCCCCTCGCCGATCTACCTTTTTTCGACCTCCCTCTGTCATAGAACTCTGGTAGGTACACTACTCCTGCCCCAAGTACTGAATCAGTCACTTCAGACAGTGAAGAAGAAGCTCAAACCTCTGTTATTAATAAGAATCTTACTGTACTTGAAACTCCTAAAAGAAATTCTCATATAAATTGTTCAGAAACATGAAGTCTTTTTAACTTATTCTTGACAAACTGTGGTAACGGTGACGTCACTATTGAATTCAACTTGATTCATCTAGAAAACCAGGCAGTCAATTTAAGGGCTCAACTTGAGTTGGCGGAAATTTAAAAAGCCAAGAATCATAATCTATTATTAGGAAGGGCCGAATCACACCGTTTAGCTTCAATTGAAGCAGAGAAAGAACGGAAAGCTACGGAATCCGCCAAACTTCAGCTACCAGTTACAGAGCTCGCTGACGCGAATAGTCTTGAAGCATTTGCAAAAAGACATAACACTGAAGTTGCTCAGGAACTAAAAGCAACCACTTCAAATCTTTGGGGTTATCGTCCCAGCTGGACAACTAATAAAACTTTAAGTATTCATAGCTCCATTCCTATTAAAACGTGGGTGAATATTAAAACAGAGAGTCACTCACCTGAATCATCTTTTATTTCCACGCCCATAACTATTCGTTCGCAAAACGATAAACTCTGTTGTCAAGAATTCAAGAACTATGGAATTTTCAAACCCTCCCCAAGTTTCAATGATACTAATACTAGTATTAATCACTCTGCCAGTCAGTATAAGTCATTTGAAAGCCAATCTGATAATCAAGAACAATAAAAGTGGAAGCACAACAAATAGCTGACGCACAGAAATTGTTGAAAAGCTGTGATATAAATAATAAAAACAAAATAACCGACACAATGCCTGAATATGATGAATATGAGACATTCAGTTGGTCAAAAAATGCAAAAATTAATGCATAGAACCACCTCTTTAAATAAAGTCTGTGAAAACACCCAAGTGTATAATGGCAAACCGCAGGAATTAACCAGATTCCGCATAGAATGCGAGGAAGCACGTGATTATGTAGGAAAAGAATTTAAAGGGTATTTGATCGCCTGCACAAAACTTAGTCGTGAGGTGCGAAATGACATGATTGTTGTTGGTTTAGTCGATAATAGAGCCTTTAAAGGTCATAGAAAATTTAATCAATTTAATTTTCAACATTTTAATTTAAATTTTTTAACCTTAAATGTCGATGGTAACCAAGTTGGTGGTAAAGCATTATCTCCCAGTTTTAATAATAATATTCATGATTCTAAAGCCTATCAGACATTATTTTCTGGAACTGGTATACATTTCGCTGATCATGGAATAAAAATTTCTCGTTTTAGTTTCACCAAGGGCTATACTTTATTCGCATTTGGCTCAACACCTGACCTCTCTGCTAATAATAGCATGTACTTGAATTTGATAAAAAATAGAAGTCTCAGAATTGAGGTACGATTCGGTGTCGCACTTGCTCAAATAATAAATTGTATAGTATATGCCGAGTTTGATAATATTATAGAAATTGATAGTACAAGTCAGGTACTATTAGATTATAGTAATTAAGAAGGGGTAAACGTATATATAGAGCTACTTTAGTTTATGTTATTCAGTCATAAATATGTCGGAAGTTTTAGTCATTGATATTCAGTGTTCAGTTGGATCTCGAAATGAATACTACCCGAAAGAAATTTCTGTCTTGACATTACACGATAAATTTATTAGTCATTGGATAATTGGTAATTTTCCTAGAGGAGTAAGTCGACAACTTATACCTAAGGAAGGTGATCCACTTTGTATACAGGATGAAGCGTAAATGGCGAACACTAGGTATACTACGAGATTGTACGTGAAATTTTAAATAGTAAATGTTTTTACAGTTTGGGTCTACGACGCTTTGTGACTGAGTTATTAGCGTTTTAAGTTGACTAATCAGAATCGAGCGTCGTGAATTATTATCATTATGGCGTCTGAACCCACGTGTGTATTTACGCGCCATGGATTAAATTGTTTTTTAAATTAATCCCAAATTTGACCGCGAGATGTAGCTAAATCATTAATACTTTAGTATTACAATCGAGGTAAGTTTAATTATAATATCAATAATAATATTAATAAAAATAATAATAATAATGATAATATTATTTACACAGAGAAAAATAAATAAAATTATTAATTTAAACAATTTTAAAATTTAAAATTAAAATGTGATCGATAAATAAATCACATAATGTGACCTAAAAAAAAATTTGAATGTTATTTTTTGATTTTTATTTATTTTAGTTTTAAAAATGAAATCAAAAACAAATCACATAATGTGATCAAATAAAAAAATTTAAGAGTGATTTTAAATTAAAATTAATCTAAATATGTAATCAATAAAAGTGTGATCAAATAATAAATCACATAATGTGACCTAAAAAAAACTTTGAATGTGATTTTGAATTAAAATTAAAAATGTAATTAATAAAAATGTGATCAATAAAAAAATCACATAATGTAATCACAAAAAATAACATTCAAATTTTTTTTTAGGTCACATTATGTGATTTAATTATCGATCACATTTAAATTTTAAAAATGAAATCAAAAACAAATCACATATAAAATTAATCTAAATATGTAATCAATAAAAGTGTGATCAAATAATAAATCACATAATGTGACCTAAAAAAAACTTTGAATGTGATTTTGAATTAAAATTAAATATGTAATCAATAAATAAATCACATAATGCAATCACAAAAAAAATGTTCCATCTACTTCAAGAGAAGATACATTTTATGCTGAATTTTATATTGA
The DNA here is from genome assembly GCF_014905175.1 of Aphidius gifuensis. Classification (NCBI taxonomy): domain Eukaryota; kingdom Metazoa; phylum Arthropoda; class Insecta; order Hymenoptera; family Braconidae; genus Aphidius; species Aphidius gifuensis. The sequence continues at coordinate 10,667,677 of NC_057791.1, read as the reverse complement.
TCTTGAAATGGAAGAATATTCTAATCCTCTAATTGAAGAACATTGTGTTAAAATATCTACTACACCTCTAGCGGAAAAAGATCTGGTCTCATATGAGGAGATTATGTAATTTGTCATCATTGTGGAAATGGAATAAAAGATTGGAAAAATAATAAAGATCCATGGGAAGAACATGCTGGATATTTTCCGGAATGTTATTTTCTCCGACTAATAAAAAAAAAATGATTTTGTCCAACGACATTCACTGCAATACAATTTTGAAAAAAGTAAAGAAGAAAAAAAAATTAAGAAAACAAAAGACAAAATAAAAAAAAGATGAATGAGAACCCTTTGTCTCTCAATCTTACTTACAGAATTGTATCAAGGCTCCCTCTGGATTGACGTCGAATCAAGCGTTTTTCGCGTAACGTTTCGACGTCGATCCGAGCTCGATTTCCGACGTCCGCTGGATGTTGACCGTCGGAAATCGACTTAGATTTCTACCTGAGTATAAGCTAATTATAAATTAATTTAAATACGAATAATGTGAGTACGTAACAGCTATAAATTTATTATATAGGTATATATATATTTTAATTGAAATATTTTTTCAATTAAATTCAATACAATTTTATATGTTTTTTTTAGTGTTTAAATTATTATTAATAATTAATTATTTATTAAATACAATTAAATAAATACAATATGATAACTGCATGAACCCTTGACTCAATAGACACTATACCAACCGATAATTTATAAACAATTATAGCCACATAAACCCTTGACTCAATAAACACTATAGCAACCGATAGTTTATAAACAATAATAACTGCATAAACCCTTGACTCAAAAGACACTATACCAACCGATAGTTTATAAACAATTATAGCGACATAAACCCTTGACTCAATAGACACTATACCAACCGATAGTTCATAAACAATAATAACTGCATAAACCCTTGACTCAATAAACACTATAGCAACCGATAGTTTATAAACAATAATAACTGCATAAACCCTTGACTCAATAGACACTATAACAATCGATAGTTTATAAACAATTATAGCGACATAAACCCTTGACTCAATAAACACTATAGCAACCGATAGTTTATGAACAATAATAACTGCATAAACCCTTGACTCAATAGACACTATACCAATTGATAATTTATAAACAATTATAGCCACATAAATCCTTGACTTAATAGACACATAAACGCTTGACTCAAAAGACACTGTGCTAACCGCTACTTTATAAACGATAATCATTACATAAAGCCTAAATGAAAAAGACACTATACTGCAAATTTGTCACGAAAGATACTCTTATCTCTATTTATGAGCTTGAAAATTTTTTTTTGTAGCTAACTTCGTTTCTGAAAGGGTTAAAAGGTTATTATTTAACACAAAACTATTGTTCTTAAAAATTTTATTTCTTTTTTATTTCTTTCTTTCTTTATTTTTTTTTTTAAATAATTAATAGAATTAAAATAATAATATTTATAAATATGATTTTTTCGTTAAAATTAAGCAACACGTAATAAAGAACTGTCATTTCTTCTCTATCAACTCAAGTACTTTTATGCAGATATGTCATCTTGCGATGCAGTCCAGTTTTTTCTTTTCCTTTTTTTTTCGCAAAAAATATGACTGCTTTCATTATTGCGTCGCTTCAATTTATCATTATTAGTGATCTTTTGATCAGAATCGGGGTTTTCTTCAATTATATTATTTTCAGCTTCGCAGAGACTTTCTTCTGAGTCAGAATCAATTTCTCCGATTCTTTCGAAAGCTGATTCTATAAGTAATACATAATTTTTTTTTTATGACAATTTATTTTAGTTGTGTATGTATATAAAAAAAAACATAATTTTTAAGTTTCGACTATTAATAATTACCTTTAAGTTGCTTATCATTTTTCCATTCTGCAATTTTCATCAAAAACTCGATGCGTCCCATGCCTTTTTCGAGTTCTCTTTCACACCCTCGAATGAATTGCTTCTTCTGTGAAACAGAACTACTTTGTTGAGGTTTTTTTGTTCCTTCAAAACTCTTACGACATTTCCTTGATAAACAGTAAGGTTTTCTGGAATAATAAAAAACAATATACGGAAAATTCGGTCGATAAGTTGCTTTTGTATCGGTGTCTTTTAATATGGTTCAAATTTTTCGTTGTAGGGTTTATATAACTTACCAATAAAAACCCATGGATACAGATGGCGCCCAAAATATAAGGTCATATCTTTGTTTCTACTTTCGCTAAAATTATTAGTTGTATAATTTTGACCATATATTGACCATGAACTTGGTGGCCAAATGGAATTGTTTATTCAGTTTTCGTCAACATATTTAAAATACTTTTCTACTCTTTTTAGCGAAATTGGATCTTCAAGATGTTTTTTCAGAAAACCTAACAACGAACTATCAATTTTCTCGGCAGGTAAATAAGGTATCAGTTGTACTAAACGTAGAACTTCACTTAATTCTTTTTTACGGTTATTTATTTCTTCTGTTTCTTCGCTGGAGTTTTTCTTAAAATCAATTAATGCTCTTTTTTTTTTGCTTGTTTAACCTCTGCCTATGAAGAAAATAACCACAATTATCATAAGTAAGAATGCCATAATCTTTCTACTTAAAAAACAATATACCAGCTGACAATCGATAAACAAAAATAACTATATAAAACCTTGATTCAAAAGACACTATAACAACCGACAATTTATAAACAATAATAGCTACATAAACCCTTGACTCTATAGATACATAAGCCCTCGACTCTGAAGACACTATACCAACCGACAATTAATAAACAATGATAGGCACATAAACCCTTGACTCTACAGATGCATTATACTCTGACTCTAAGAATACTATAACAATCGGTAGTACATAAACAATAATAAATACATAAACCATTGACTCTAAAGACACTATATCAACCGACAATTTATAAACAATTATAGTCATATAAATCCTTGACTCAAAAGATACTGTTCTAACTGATAATTTACCACTTAAACCACTTAAAGAAAGTTCACACTTGTCAAACCCTGCAAGTGATCATAATTACTTCGGTTAGAAAGACTCTTTAACTCTTAAGAAATTACAGATATACTTTTTCAACTTATTATTTGGAATGAAATTTTAGTTCAACTATGTTATTTAAGTATAATATATCAAACTTACTTGGTCAAAATGGAATAAGCAAGCTATGATTTCCACAAACAGAAAGTGTTCTTTGATTGTTGTGTGAACTGCCGCTTCAAAGTCAATATGTGCTTTTACTTTTAAATTTTTCAGCTCAGGAGCTAGATGATCGAATATATATTGAAATACTTTCAAGTAAGATTCTTTTGTTTTTCGTTCCATTAGCACATAAGCAATGGGCCATGCCTGTAATATCAGAATTTACAAAAACAGCAGTAAAAGTAAAAGCCCTTAATAAACTCTCGTAACTCGTCATAATCAATTAATAAAAGTAATGGCACAAATCCTTGATTCAAAAGTCACTTGACTATTCTATAAAGTAGGTGCGATAGAAATAATATAAACTCTATGATAGATAATAATCAATAGTAATTACATGACTCAAGTATAATTTCTCATTCAATTTGTGATCAATGGAAAAACGAAAATAAAAGAAACTGAACTATTTATGAATGGAAAATAAATTTTAATAACTAAAACCTATCAAAACTGCAATGTAATGTGAAATATCAAATTGAATAACAATAATCAATGTGTTTTTTTGATAAATTTACCTTATTGAATGCTTCTACTTGTACGAAGTAAGTTTGACAAATTTCTACCTCATTCATGCTGATACTGAATGTTCCATCAGTGTAGATATTAGCTGAGAACTCTTGATCTTTAAGAATAGATTTAACAAAATTTCGATCTCCAATAATTACGACAGTGCTTACTGGTGTATTTAATTGTTCTGGTTGAATATTGGTTTTCGATTTTGGCTATTTTTGTTCATTAACAGTAAACGTTTGAGCCGTCAACTTAGAGCCAATCTTACCATCATCATAAAACAACATAGCTTCACCTTTACCTTGAAGAGAAGCTTCCAATTCTGCTAGTGATGTTGGCCGTGGCGGATAAGTTTTAGATTTTATCCGTTTTACTCGTTTTTTAACATCGAGATAGTTCAATCCTCCAATAGCAGTGTTTCTTGAAAGGAGAATCAATAATGAATTAATAAAATGGATATTGGACATTAATATAATGTATTGATGACAAAAACACAAAATCAACTAGTTTATAGTATAGGTTTAGGACTATAGTCAATAAATAAATGAATAAATGAATATATAATTATCGTTCGGGGTTTTCTGAAAAAAGTGTTTTTTAATATAATGCACAAATTAGTCATACGATCAAATGAGCAAATAATTATCGTCAAGGGTTTTTTGAGAAAAGGGTCTTTATTTGTTAAATCAATTATTATATCGAACATCGTTGAATTATCAAATGCTAATAGATTATATTCAACTTTTAATCTATGCATGCTTAAGAATGGGAGGGTAATGTCTAATCAAAAGTGGAATTTGGCTCTGTTAAATTAATCAATTTTAATTAACCATACACTAGTTCTCCTAACCAGTGAATAATAATAATAAGAATAATATTACACTTACGAGTATTCATTCCGTAATCGGTTAAACAATAATGCTGGCTTCTCAGTTGTTTTCTTTGTTTTCAAAGCTGTCATGAACTTGTCAATCAGTTCAGAACGATTTTCAAGAGTTGGATCAGGCACACAAACAGCAGCGTTATGATCTGTACTTGAACCTTGTTTTTCAAGAACTTGATCTCCATTAAAAGTAACGACCGTTACAATTTTTTTGAGAACACGTGTATCTCCTACGAAAATAAAAGAGTAAAATTAAGTCTATAAAGAAGATTCATCTTTTTAAATAAAGCCTTTTAGTGATCAATAAATTATCTACGTACAATTACATAAACTCTTGACCCCAAAAACCCCTGTCTTATCAATCTAACGAGTTACAGGATCTTTTACATCAAGGACTTTGTGAATAATATTGTTGATAAACCCTAAACATCATAAATAATAAACGAAAATAACTTCATAAGACTTTGACTCCAAAAACGCTAAACCTTCTAACGAATTTTGAGTTTTGAATCAAAGTAGTGGAAACCCTTGTCCTCGAAAACGCTTTAACAAGAAGACACTTTAAAACAAAAAAAAAAAAATTCACCGATCAATTGGCTTTTTGAATAGAACTTGCTTTATTCTTTTGTATGATTTCAAAAAATTGTACTTATAATAATTATTATGAGAATAATGAATTTTTGGCTAAATAAAAACGAATACAAAATATGAAATTCGAAAAATCGATTCTAAAATTTTCAATAAACGTTACAAGTTGACATTTGAGTTTACAATAAAAAATTATTTATGTTTATCAGTGCACACAACATATTACTAATTGATTTTATTCTTATTGAATAATAATTAAAATTACTTACTCAGTTCCATCACTGTTTTTCATCAAATATCTGTATCTATAACCAGATAAAATCAAAGGCTTGTACTTCACATATTTTTTTTTTTCACTGTCCATTTCACTAGTTTTATTATTACACAAGGATTTTTCAGGAAACCCTGTCTTGAATAACCCTCGGTATTTTATTTTTGTCAGATATTACTTGTTATTCTTTTATATAAAATATTATTTATTATTTTTTTTATTGATTCAAATAAATTATCCGATTTAAAAAATGTAAAGTGGTGTTTAAAAGACACTGTATTAAGTTTAATACACAAGGGTTTTTCGGAAATTTATCGAAATTTCGGTTTTTATCGATTGGAACAAACTGATATTGTTGATTCACGTGTACAAAATACATCATTATCATCATCATCATCATCATCATTATTTGAAGATAAACATTTTTCTTTATTATACGATATATTAGTCAATAATGGTGATTATAAATAAGCTGAAACATTTATGACAAATTTAATAAATAATGGTTTATTGGATGAATATAGTAATAATCAACCATACAAAGCAATATGGAATAAACTTAATTGTGATAAGCCAAAACGTAGCGGTCATCAAATGGTGTTGGATTTAAATAATGAAATATTATATTTATTTGGTGGATGGGATGGTCGTCAAGATTTGGCTGATTTATGGTCATTTGATATTAAATTAAATAAATGTAATAGTACTGAGCTGGTTGGTAGACCCAATGCAAGAAATTGTCATAAAATGGCATTGATCAAGATAGAAAACAATTAATTACAATTGGTAAATATCTTGATACACAATATCGTACTGTTGATAATTTAAAAGGTGATTTTTATGTTTATATTGAAAGAAACCAATAGACATTAATATCCAATGATACATACTCTGTTGGTGGTCCACCTTTGATATTTGATCATCAATTGAGTATTGATCATGATAAAAGAATGATTTATGGATTTGGCGGTAGAATTTTACTCTCATCATCATCTTTGCCATTATCTACACCTACAAATACCAATACATTATCATCATCATCAACAACAACAACAACAACCACTCTTTTCTGGCTTATATTCATATCATATACCAACAAGTACCTGGAAATTATTAGCTTCAGATACAACAAATACAAATTCATCATTATTAATTATTAATTTAATTTTTTCAAAAAATGAATTGACGCATAGAAGGACGTCGGAGTTAACTTGATTAAACTTAGAAAAAATAAGAAGCCCTGTGGTCTAGTGGTCAAGGCTTTTGCCCGGAAAGCAAAAGGCCCGGGTTCGATTCCCGGCGGGGGAACTTCGTTATTTTTTCTAAGTTTCTGGTTTTTTTTTCAAAAAATGAATTGACGCATAGAAGGACGTCGGAGTTAACTTGATGAAACTTAGAAAAAATAAGAAGCCCTGTGGTCTAGTGGTCAAGGCGTTTGCCCGGAAAGCAAAAGGCCCGGGTTTGATTCCCGGCGGGGGAACTTCATTATTTTTTCTAAGTTTCTGCTTTTTTTCAATTCATTATTAATTATTAATGATGAATTTGTATTTGTTGTATCTGAAGCTAATAATTTCCAGGTACTTGTTGGTATATGATATGAATATAAGCCAGAAAAGAGTGGTTGTTGTTGTTGTTGTTGATGATGATGATAATGTATTGGTATTTGTAGGTGTAGATAATGGCAAAGATGATGATGAGAGTAAAATTCTACCGCCAAATCCATAAATCATTCTTTTATTACGATCAATACTCAATTGATGATCAAATATCAAATGATTCATTAAATATAAATTGTTCATTATGTGCAGGTGTTAGACATTCAATATTATTTGATCAAATTGAGAGAAAATTATATATATAACCTGGTCAAAGATGCAAAGAATATTTAAATGATTATTTTACATATAATGTTGATACAAATGACATATTTCTTTTTAATGAATAATAATGGAAGCATTAACCTAAATAAAAACGAAAGATTTAGTAAAGATGAATTTACTAAAAATATTAGCCTAGGTGCTGGTTACACACAAAGAGTAACAATTGGTGAAATATATTTGCACATCAATTAGTATATGATAAATATAAAAAAATTCATTATTTATTTGGTGGTCATCCTGGTTTATCATTACAAAAATTACGTTTAGATTATTTTTGGACATTCAAATTATGCCGTCCAACTCATGATGAATTATTAAAAAATTTCAAATGGATCATTAGAAAATATAAATTTAAAGAAACCTCCATTAGTCTTCACTTAATTTTTTCTAAAAATATTCTTTTCTAGAGCTTATCAATCAAAGTTGTGAAATCAAGAAAAATATATACATTAGACTGCAGCAGAATTCAAATACTTTTTGCTATGCTACTCATTACCTTGCTTATCAAATATAATAAAAGAAGAGTATTGTAACAAAATCAGCTTTTAATAAGTTTGTAGTCGATTTTCAACAATTGTAATGCAAAATTTGCATGTAATACAATGTTTATCTTCTGCTACTTCTACCAACCAACGTGGAACGTTTCGGGGCACTATAGGCATGGTCTAATTTTATTTTCCCTTTCAAACCTTCAATGGTTTATTGAAAACCTTTTTTCACGGTTTACAATGTATTCCTAATCAAATAGTCAAACATTGTTTTAGAATCAATTATCTTAAACAAATGCCAAATGATTTTGCTAGAACTGATTGCAATAAAAAAGAAGAGGAATCATTTCTGTCGTTACTTAGAAGAAGCAATTATATTTACGAAAATAATATAATGAAAGGAGCATACAGCCACGAAATTTTGTCTCAGAAAGAAAATTTGATTTTCTCGAATTATTTTAGTTTTGCGATTCAGAACGGAATGTTAATTAGGTCATACAAACAGTGAACTTTCAATGATATTTTAATTCATAGAATTATTGTTATCGTACTGTTGATAATTTAAAAGGTGATTTTTATTATCATAAAGGCGATAATTATTATCATAAAATGCTTTTTTAATTTGAACTAGTGCCGCTGGCGGCCACAAGGGCCGCCATCGTCGCAATGTTATCCTCATGCTTATTTTTATTTTTAATCTTAAAACTGATAATCAGTAGTAAAAAATGAATTTGTTTCTCTATTTAATTATATATATATATATGTGGCATTCTTAGCCAAGTCACGGGGTTTGCGGCCTGACCCTCTGCGATTTTGCTTATTTTTTGATATGTTGTAGATTTTGGCCTTAAAAAAAACCCGTATTTTTTTTTTTTTTTTTTCTTCGATTTTTGGGGGCGCCACCATCAAATTTCATGATATCTCAAAAAGCCCCTTTTTTTTTTTGCTGAATTTTTTATCACAGATTCGAGGACGCAAAACAAGTATTTTAAGCCTTTCAATAGAGTGGGCACTCAATGGGAAGTATTTTTTTTCGATTTTTGAAATTTCGATTTTTGAAAAAGAAAAAGAATTTTTTCTCAATTTTATTTTTTTTATTTTTTTTTAGATGTAAAAAATAAAAAAAAAAGGAAATTTACTCTTATGAAATTTCCAATTTCTTCTTGGATTTTATTATTTGTTATGTGGTTTTTCTCAAAAACTAAAAAGAAATTGGAAATTTCATAAGAGTAAATTTCTTTTTTTTTTTATTATTTACATTTAAAAAAAAATAAAAAAAATAAAATTGAGAAAAAAATTTTTTTTTTTTCAAAAATCGAAATTTCAAAAATCGAAAGAAAATACTTCCCATTGAGTGCCCACTCTATTGAAAGGCTTAAAATACTTGTTTTGCGTCCTCGAATCTGTGATAAAAAATTCATCAAAAAAAAAGTGGCGCTTTTTGAGATATCATGAAATTCGATGGTGGCGCCCCCAAAAATTGAACAAAAAAAAAAAAAAAAATACGGGTTTTTTTTAAGGCCAAAATCTACAACATATCAAAAAATGAGCAAAATCGCAGGGGGTCAGGCCGCAAACCCCGTGGTTTGGCTAAGATCGCCACATATATATACAGAAAAAATCATGATGATGGACATTAACTCTTACTAAACGTGTCAGAAATATATGAAATTGTGACAGTCATCACATCAAAGTGGTCTCTCTGTTGCGCAGTGAATTGTGTCTTTCGTTCGCACATGACAGATCCGGGCTCGATTCCCGAGTAGAAAGTTTTTTTTTGAAAATTGATACCACGTGAATTTTTTTTTTTTTAAAGCTAAATAATAAATAACCAGCGATAATTTGATTTGATTTGATTTTGATAAATTTCTAATTAACATAACCACAGTATTCTGTTTCAATCGTAATTCATGAGGAGGCAAATTCGGTGGATTTAAAGTTTCTAAATATTCTGGTAAAAGATCTTCACGAATCTCCCCATTATCATAATTTTTGATTGTGTTGATGCTTGAATAAATTTTTTCTGTTGACTTGTCTAATAATTCTGAAACTCTTTTATTGATATCGTCAACATCAACATTTCTCGCTGATAAAATAGCCCGATTTTCTAGTTTATTATATTCCTTATTTTTTATGACTTGTCCATAAACAATCTTCAGCTTTATCAGCGTCACGTGATGCTATACAATAGGGATGTGGAAATGACGGTCACAATTTTTTTTGTCATGTCATAAAAAAAATGACCGTCATGTGACAATTCTGTGACGTCATTTTTTTTTTTTTGTCACAAATTATTGTCATGTTTTTTTTTTGTCATAAAATATTGTCATGTTTTTTCTGTGACGTCATTTTTTCTTTTTTGTCACAAAATATTGTCATGTTTTTTTTTTGTCATAAAATATTGTCATGTTTTTTTTTTGTCACAAAATATTGTCATGTTTTTTTTCTGTCACGAAGTTGTCATGTGACGATCATATAGATGAAAAATGACCGTCACATTTTTTTTTTGTCATTTTTTTTTGTCATATTTTACTCAAAAATTCAGCAGTCAAAGTCTAGGTCTACAAATAATAAGAGCCCTTAAAAAGCAGTATCGGGCGATATTTGGTGAAAATAAACTTAATTAAAATATTAAAATCAAGGGGCGACCGCCGCTGCGACACTTATTGAGAAATGACAGTCACGGTTTTTATTTGACACAATTGGGTCAATGGCAGCTATATAGTTGAAAAATGACGGTCAAACTTTTTTTTTGTCATAATTTTATTTTATGACGAAATTGTCACATGACATCGCGTTGTGTCATTTGACCGTCATGACATGTCACAAAAATTTTCTCATCCCTACTATACAATGATCTGGCAAATGCAGATTAGAGTCTTCAACATTGGCTGTTCCGTCTCCTACTGTTAGTAAGTACTTAGTAAATTCAACCTCATCTGGACGTGTTCGCATATTTTAAGTCAGTGTAAATTGAGTGAAATGTGTCCACAAATGACTAAACTTTATCGACAGATCCACTAATTCACCACGGGTCGCATTTTTTTTTACTGGCAGTAACTGCCGAAAATCACCTCCAAGTATTATAATTTTTCCTCGAAAAGGTTTATCTGTATTTGTTACGTCACGCAAGCCCTGGTGAAAATAATATGGCGGATTATGTCAGAATATGCCATAAAATGACAGGAAAATTATGGCATATTATGGCATAATATGACATAATCTGACATCTTCTGTCATTATTACTTTTCAGAATTGGTCGGAAAATGCCGGAATTTCTAAGGTTATTTGGACTTCCGACAAATTCCGACAAATTCTTACATAATTTTTTTTTGGGGATTATGCCATATTATGTCATATTATGACATAATGCGCCATTTTTTAACGTCAATTTATGGCATTTTATGTCATAATATGACATAATTTACGAACTTCTTATGGCATTCTATGGCATAATATGACATAATCCGCCAACTTTTCATAGCAATTTATGGCACATTATGTCATAATATGGCATAATCCACCGCAACTTTTTATGGCATTTTATGGCATCTGGCGAATTTCTGATATTTATTAAACATAACTATTTACGTATTATTCATTTTTACTTCTTTCAAACAATTACGGGAAACATTGATTATTTAAAGTTTTGTATTATTATATCCTCATATTTTTTGGATATGAATATGATGGATCCATATCGTATATATAAGAACTAGTTGTGAGATGACCACATGCGAGAAACTTCAAAAAGCAATGTTCAAGAAGAAATGTAAAAAAAATGGTATCACTCAAAAAATTTCTTGCGTAATAATTTAATAACAAAGTCACATAATTAAAACAATGACGTGACCGAGAAGAAAATATTATTTACTAAAAAAACTATTATCAAAATGATTTTGCCATTACAAACTTTTTAGATGCCATATTCTGACATATTCTGACATATTCTTACATGATTTTTGGATGCCAGAATATGCCATTTTCTGGCGAATGAATTTTTGTCGGAATATACCATTTTCTGACAAATAAATTTTGTCGGAATATGTCAGAATATGCCATATTATGACATATTCTGATATATTCTCACATGATTTTTGGATGCCATAATATGCCATTTTCTCGCAAATGAATTTTGTCGGAATATGTCAGAATATGGCATATTCTTACATGATTTTTGGATGCCAGAATATGCCATTTTCTGGCAAATGAATTTTGTCGGAATATGTCAGAATATGCCATATTATGACATATTCTGACATATTCTTACATGATTTTTGGATGCCAAAATATACCGTTTTCTGGCAAATGAATTTTTGTCGGAATATGGCATATTTTGTCATATTATGTCATATTATGTCATATTATGCCATATTATGACATAATCCGCCAAATTATTTTCACTAGGGAGGTTCGATCTGCAAACTCCAATGCATGTTTCGGTGATATTGGTCCTTCATCCCACAATATGACATTCATATTTCTACAATAATCTGCTTCTTTTGATTGAGCCTTAATAGTTAAAGATGAATCACTATATAAGGCAATCGGTAATTTGAATGTCTTATGAACAGTTTTACCACGTGGAAGTAGAGTTGCTGCAATCCCAGTATAGGCCATAGTAGTTACATTCTTTCTCTGACTTCGTAATAAATTATACAACGTTATATAAATATAAGTTTTTCCAGATCTTCCCGGACCATTAATAAAAAAACATTTGGATTCATTTGTATTTTCATTTTCTGTCGCCCTTAAAATGGTATCAACAAGTTTTTTTTGTTCTTCATTGAGCATTTCATATTGCTTTGTTCCGATGTTATCGTAATATTCAGCTGACATTTCTTCATCATTTTCGATTTCAGATATTTGTGGCATTGACAGAAAATCAGTCAGACTCGACCTTTCATTTTGTAATAATGTATTTATTTGAATATAAGCATTTCTGTGCTTGATCCAAAGGCATTGTTCTAGAAAAATCTTGTGATAATTCATCTTTAAACTCTTCCCATAATTCTTCTGGACGGATGGGTTGACAATGAATCAAAATTCGTATAAATAACTGTCTTAATTGTCGAGGCATCATCCATACTTCCGCTTCATGCATAGCATTTTTCCATTCATCATCATCTTCTATTAAACCCAAAGCTAAACAGGTACTAACATATGTATCATGTACAACGCCATTTACCGTTTTTAAGTTGTCGTAGCTTGTGGCACCAGCAATGCAAGTTAAAAGTACTCTCAAATCGAACAGTTCAGTTTGTGTGGGGCTGATTGAGTGCATACGACCTAAAGTGTTGAAATGACATTGACGTTGTTGCCAAGTATAAGTAGCTGCACCAGCTGATTTCTTATACGCATACTGAGTATTTCAGAATATGTAAGATGTCTTGCTTGTGGATCTTGTGCATTCAAGACAAAATATGCCATTAACATTGACTCTCTGTTGAGTGCAGTTTGAATTGCGTCATCATTTTCAATGTCTTCAATCATGACTGTCTGTTGATTTGGTAAATGAATCGGTAATCGCACAACAGCATGACTTCTTCCATGCAAAGAATAGTTTAAAATTCGTGCACATGCTTCAGAAGGACTTACGTATCGTGTCTCTATGTAATTACGAATCTCGTCATGATGAATTTCTTGTACTTGTTCTGTATTTGATTCTTGGATAACAATTGCAGCAGCATCATGACCTTTATATATATGTGGCGTTCTTAGCCAAACCACGGGGTTTGCGGCCTGACCCTCGGCGATTCCGCTTATTTTTTTATATGTTGTAGATTTTGGCCTAAAAAAAAACCTAAAAAAAAGAATTTTCAATTTCTTTTTAGTTTTTGAGAAAAACCATATAGTTTGTTTTTTTACTCTCGAATTGTTATGTGGTTTTTCGGAAAAACTAAAAAGAAATTGAAAATTTCATAAGAGTAAATTTCGTTTTCTTTTTCGTTCTACATCTAAAAAAAAAATAAAATTACGAAAAAAAAATTTTTTTTTCCAAAAATTGAAATTTTAAAAATCAAAAAAAAAATACTTCCCATTGAGTGCCCACTCTAGTGAAGGGCTTAAAATACTTGTTTTGCGTCCTCGAATCTGTGATAAAAAATTCAGCAAAAAAAAAAAATTGGCGCTTTATGAGATATCATGAAATTTGACGGTGGCGCCCCCAAAAATTGAAGAAAAAAAAAAAAAAAAATACGGGTTTTTTTTAGGCCAAAATCTACAACATATCAAAAAATGAGCGAAATCGCCGAGGGTCAGGCCGCAATGGTTTGGCTAAGAACGCCACATATATATTTGTACAAATATTTCACAGCCTTAATACTTGATACAACTTCTACATTTATGTGACAATTGAGTAGAAGTAACAGTTCTCTATTATGAGGCACAACATGTTTATTACTAAAAGTGAATCCATCTTGACGATTGTAAGTCCCATTATCACGACGTTTATACTGAGGATAACGATTTTCATCTAAAGTTGTTGAGTCATTGAATTCTTTAGAATTCCTTAAAGTAATTGAATTTAACAACATCATCGTACTGAACATAAAATTTAAATGAAAGAAAATTAAAAAAAAAAGATAATACTTATTCGTCAGATGATCCACTAGAGAGACTGGGTTACCGGATACGCTGACGTTTTGGACTGCCCTCTATTTCAGATTCAGACTCATTGTCTTCAATTACTATTGATTCACCTTGTATATCATTAGTTCCACTACCATCTGATTCATCCCCATTTGATTGTAATGTTGGTTTACTAATTTTTTTTGTTTGTAGTATGTTTAAATTTCTTATGAATGGCTCTTGGAAATTTTTCATCAATATATACTTGCTGTGCATTACCTGTGACTCATACCAACTCGGAGACATGCAAACGGGCTGGCTGCTGAACATGTTGTTTCTCTTGCATTAATTGTGCTGTTGTTTGTATTGCAGGTGCGGTCACTGAAAAATATGGCGATAAAAAAATATCAAAATATGCCATCACAACAATCTATTCTAAATGAAAGAATAAAAAAAATATTAATTTAATTTGTTCAATTACCTTGATAAACTTGTTGATCACCATGGTCTGGTACAGTGAATGATGATACAGCTTGATCTTTTACTTGGATATTACCACCTTCTTGTTGTTGAAATATTGGCTGGTTTTGTGATGGACTTTGCAATGCTGGTATAGCAGTTTGATTTATTTGATACATCATTCGATTTATTTGAGCAACTGATGGTGATGCATGAATCTGGGCAGTTACTTGTTGTTGCTGGTGTATTTGTTGAAAACCAGGTTGAGCTAGAGCTCGTTGATGTTGTTGAACTGTTGGTGGTGCATAAACTTGAGCAATTGATCGCTGTGGAATTTGTTGTTGTGTGATTGGCTGCTTAACAACTGCTTGAGCTAGATTTTCATGTAAAATTAAAAAAATATTGAAATTCGACATCACAACAATATATTCTAAATAAAAGAATAAAAAAACTATTAATTCAATTTGTTTAATTACCTTGATTGCCTTGATAAACTTGTTGATGACCATGTTCTGGTGTTGGACTTTTCATTGCTGGTACAGCAGCCTGGTTTGTTTGATACATCATTGGATTTATTTGAGCAACTGCTGGTGATGCATGAATCTGGGCAGTTACTTGTTGTTGCTAGTGTATTTGTTGAAATACGGGTTGAGCTGGAGCTCGTTGATGTTGTTGAACTGTTGATGGTGCATAAACCTGAGCAATTGCTTGCGGTGCAAGCTTTGGTATTTTACGAAAACCATTTTTCGATGATTTTTGATCCATGATTTGGTTGTCAACAATACGAATATTTGACATATCAGTAATTTGTAAAATCAATGTGTTAAAAGCATTGTAACGTAGTTCAACAGTCAATGACACATGAGTACCTGGTTCAGGTGATTCACCATGCATACCAGCAACATTTACACAAAGATGATGAATACCATCAGTTATTGCACCACTTCCATAACTAAAATTACCAACAACTTGATGTACGATCTTGTATCTGATGAAAGCTGTTATTTGAATTGGTCCAGTCATGTTGCCAACATCACGTAATTCAGCTAACGGTACTGCTGGCAAATTATCAACTGGATCTTCGGGTATAGATCCCAAGATATCGACAGTTCTATAATTTTGAACAGATAATGCAATAGCCATGAGATTCTGGGCAGGAACAACAAAACGTGGATCAGCAAGTGTCACTTTTACGCGACTCAGTCTGATCACTTGTCGATACACTCGATTTTCAAATTCAGGAACGCGCTCTGCCCAAAACAGAGTGCGAATTTCACGTCTTTGAAAGTTGCTCATAATTGAACGCAAGACAGGAACCTTTGGTTTGACAGGTGTACTGGCATTTGCACGTTTGTTTTAGTTGGAAAACAGAGGATTCATACTCACTACAGCACCGGTAACGACACTATAAAAAAAAATCTCAAAATTAAATTTTTGAAATGATATTATTATTTATATATAATTTGAAACAGTATTGGAAAGAAAATATAACAAAATTCTAACCCCATTAATATTTATTAATATATTAAAAATTAAATTTAATAGATTCAACTGGCGTAAAATAGAAAAAAACTTAACCTCAAAAATTGCCATAAGGCCTCATGTATATGAAAAAAAAAAAAATCATTGAAGCTAAAAACCATTATTATTACAACAATAAATTAGTAGAAAAAACAACTACAAAACTAAGTAATTAAAAAGAATTTAATTTAACCAATTTTACTGATAAAATAGAATAGACGCTAATCCAAAAATTGCCATGAAAAAAACCAGAAACTTAGAAAAAATAACGAAGTTCCCCCGCCGGGAATCGAACCCGGGTCTTTCGCTTTCCGGGCAAACGCCTTGACCACTAGACCACGAGGCTTCTTATTTTTTCTAAGTTTCATCAAGTTACCTCCGACGTCCTTCTATGCGTCAAATTCATTTTTTTGAAAAAAAACCAGAAACTTAGAAAAAATAACGAAGTTCCCCCGCCGGGAATCGAACCCGGGTCTTTTGCTTTCCGGGCAAACGCCTTGACCACTAGACTACGAGGCTTCTTATTTTTTCTAAGTTTCATCAAGTTACCTCCGACGTCCTTCTATGCGTCAATTCATTTTTTTCCCAAGAAAAAAAAATCATTGAAGCTAAAAACAATTATCATTATTACAACAATAAATTAAATTAGTTGAAAAAAAAACAACTACAAAACTAAGTAATTAATAATTAAAAAGCTTACACCGTATTGTCGCCAACTTGGAAGCTGTCAAGTTCCTCGTTGCAGGTGAATTCAAGGTCCATTTTTTGTGTAATATTTTTTTACAAATTTATTTATTTTTTAACAAAATTTTAAACACTATTATTTAAACGTAATTATCAATTATAATAAACATATAAATACTAATAAATTAATTTAGCTGAACGGACGCTGACGCTTGCTACATACATTATGATTATGATAAATTTTATCAAACAATGGCTGCCCGTTAGCCTGCTTTGGCGTGGTTTGGCGTGTCCTCAAATAAAGACCCGTCAAACCAAGTTTCCACAGTCTGCAATAATATGTATAGGCCGTTCACAATGAAAAACGACATAAGCGCCACCAAGTCTCATTGACCAATCAAAAACCAATGTTTTTTGTGAAAATGCGTGTATATGTGTGACAACCAATAAGATTAAATGTAAATTCAAAAATCAGGCGCTAAGTTTGAAATCAAAGCGGCAAACTCAAATTCGGATGCGCACGCATGTTATACCGCCATGACACCAATGCTTTTTTTATTTAAGGATAAATAAAATAATGATTATTTATTTAGAACTTTTAATACATTCTACTGATATTCATTTATTATTTGCTTTTAATTTGAATGATATCTTCTTATATTCTCAATAACATAGAAAACTTAAATTTAATTTTGTTTTTTTTTGCATTCTTATTGCATTTAATTTTGATTGAACTATTTCTGATTGTTTTGAATAATATTTTATCGTTATTTTGAATTTATTTTAGTGAAATATTTAGTATTTAGAACCCTTTTTTACACATTTTACTGGTTTACGTTAATTATTTTCCTTGTATTGATGTAAAAAAAAAGCTGTTCAAATTTCCAATAACATAAAAAAGTAAATTTTGTTTTTTTTTTACATTTCGATTAAATTTTCTGTTTTTTTATCAATACAAATGTTTTATTTATTATCAATTACTACCTAATTTGTACTATAATCAATGTCTTGATTAATTTTTCTTTGAAAATTTGTTTGTTCGGAAAATAACTTGCTTTCTACAAAAATCAATGGAAATTCTGATTCTGCTTTTGGATTTTTCAATGAATTACAACAAGCACTCGAAAGGTAATGTTATTGATATTATATAGTTATTTTTTATATGTATCCAAGAAAAAATGTTAACTCTATATTTTTTAATCATAACTTCTTTCCATATCATCAATATAAAAAACAATAAATATAATCAATGACTATTTTTTTTTTATTATTTCTAAAACAGAACAATAGCATCGATATGAACAATGTTGCACAACGATTATCCTGCAAAAAGAAAAGCTTGTATAATTATTCGTGTTTAGCAGTTAATTATCAGGTAAATGAAAAATTTTATCATTGATAATATCACAAAAAAAAATAAATAAAAAAAATTAGAACTGATGCGAGTTTTTCAAAAATCAAAAAATACCTTCTCATTTCGATTAGATAAACTAATAATTACGTACGTAGAATTCTTTATAACTTATTTTACTTGTATTAATTTATTTTAGGGAATTTTAATTTTCTATTGTTTTCGCTTTTCTTCTGGACCCCCCTCCAACCATGGTAGACACCCCCCCTAAAAAATTTCCTGAGTCCTTAAATCTCAACCATGGTAGACACCCCCCCAAAAAATTTTCTAAGTCCCTTAATCTTGACCAATACAATATATATAGAAAATATAAAGAAAAATATAGAAAAGTCACTGAATATAAAGAAAAAAAAGCTAAAAAGCTAAAAATATGGGAAAATATCAGTAAATGTAAAGGAGAATTGTAGCGATTCTCGCTGCCTTATAGGCTGATCAAGACCGATCCAACGGAAATCCTCCAACCAACGACTTCGCTTTTATATTTTATTATTTTAGTATTTCTTTTTGTATATTATTATTATTATCGTTCATTATATTTTCCCCCTTTTTCACCAAGATAGAGAGAGGAGGGATAGCTTGGAGTGGGGACAGCTTGGTAGATCCGAGCTGCTCCGAAATATCTTGGGCTGAACTCGCTCTCTTGGCTGTGGGACGTGGTAAGAAACACACGTTTCGAGATCAGCTCTTGGGTTTTACGTTATGTAGGTTACTCATGTGTCTAGCTGGATACTCAGCGGACACGTGGATTTTGTAGGTTAGTTTTGGGGCGTTGTCCGTGTGAATCATGGACAACGTCAAGCATACATTTTTCATTTGATAATTTAGTTAATTAATTTTGTTAGAAACGCGGTCCCTTTGTTTATTTAATTAATAAATTAAATTCAAGGTCGCGAGTAAGTTATGTTGTACGTTTTGGAATATTGAGACTTTGATTATGTTTTGGAATATTGAGACTTTGATTATGTTTTGGACTTTGAGACTACGTTTTGTATTTTGAATTTAAGATTAAGTTTTGGATAAATAAATAATACGTTCTGGTTTTGAGTATAAAATATCATTGTGTTTTTGTTAATTATTTGATTGATTATAATTTTTCTTGTAACTTTATCCGGCCCTTCTACCACAACCAGCACACTGAGCGAGTCTAGCTTCCCTCTAGGCTAGTTATTGATGGTTATTCTGGTTAATTTGTCGTATATTCCGGTTGTTGGGTTTGATTGAACATATTTTGTGTCTTTGGGTATGAATGTGATAAGTCTTTTTCGAGTTTTAGGGCGAATTGAAAACTCATGATTTTAACGTAAGCCTTTTTCGCGTTTTAGGCCGAATTGAAAACTTCACGTTTTTATTAAATAATAATAATAGTTGGTTATTTGAGATTTTGAGTTTGGTCAGTTTTGTGTTTTGAGCTAAATAAATAAATAAACCGAATAACATTCTTGATAATTAGTCCGAGAAGGTAACACGCAGAAATGCCACGTTACAGAATATAAGAAAATATCAAAGAAAAATCGGTAAATATAAAGGAAAATATAGAAAAGTGACTGAATATAAAGAAAAAAACGATAAATAAGGGAACATATCAATTATGCCCCCCCCCCCCTAAAAAAAAACTTCTAAGTCCCTTAATTAATCTAAACAAGATGAATATGGAAAATGAAGAAAAATATAGAAAAATAAAGAGTATATAAACGAATAAACGAAAATATAGAAAAATCACTGAATATAAAGAAAAATACGATAATTATAAGAAAATATTAGAAAAATATGAGTAAACAAAAAAGAAAAGTATAGCAAAATATCATGGAAAAATCATATTTAACAACAAGATTTTTCAACAAAAAGATTTTAAAAAAATTATTAACATGACAAATTATTAAATATTCAAGTTAAACTAAATATATACGATCACTGGAGGATTAGTGAGAAAAATTAATGAACAATACCCATCAATAAATAATAAAGAAATAATCATACCAGTAGAAGCTAATATAAAATTCGATGACGATAAGGAAAATGAAAATTACCAAAAATTAATTTCGAGATTAAAAAAATACAAGAAATTGTACATCTACCGATTAATTCATTTGCAGGCAAAATAATTTTAGCGAAAAAAAAAAAAAAAAAAAAGAAAACTATTCAATAATAATAATGACATTATTTAGATATCATCGCAATCATAATAGCAATAAATTAAGTGGAATTTATATATGCAATGTCAGGACGGTTATTAAAATAAAGAACAATAACATTAGCAGACGACAGTGATTATGAAGTAAAATAAAATTTAAATGAAAAAAAGTTTGATTAAACTAAACAAAGATAATAAACTTACCAAAGGAAATATATTTTAGATTGAACTAAATTTATGGAATGAAGAGGCAGAAAATTTCTAGGGAAAAAAGGGTGATGTGATAGCATTAAAGGAATTGAAAATAAATGAATATAAAAAAAATTAAAAATATAATGACGACTTCAGCAACAACTAAAACGTTAAATCCTGATTCAACCGAGAAAAAAAAGTAAATAAAATAAATACAATCGAACTCGACAATTTTGTAATAAATATTTAACATTGACAGGCTAAAATCATAGTACAACAAAATGAATAAAAACGGAGAGTTTATAAGGTTAGAAGAAAGCGATTCTGGACATAGAGATGACCCATTAGAAGGAACAAGCAAAATAAATGAAAATTAAATAAATTTTAGTTGTAACAATAATCATTGTAACGATAGAGAATGAAATAAATTTGTAGTCACGAATTTCGATATATATTAAAGAAGAAATTAAAATTCCTCCTGCAGGGAAGGCACAGTTGCTTCAGCAACTGTATGATCATTAATTTTTTTTTAAATCTAAATTTTTAAATTCCTAATAACGTAAAAAATAAAATAATTTTTTTTTTTTGTTTTTCTTACTCTCACTATTTGTTTCATTATTGATGAGTATCTTATTCGTACTGTGATTAAGTCCGAAATAATTACTGATTTCTGAATTCTAAATGTTTTTATGAAAAAATTATACAATCTTAAACTGAAGGAAATTTTAAAAAAGGTACTATAAATATCTATTTTCATATTACTAAGATATTTGAATTGCATTTATTTTTTCATCTCTGTAAGTAGACTTGATTTCTATCTTTGAGATATTAATAAATTTCGTCTTTGACGTTTAAATTATTTGAAACATTTATACACAATTTTACTTTTAATATTATTTATTAACAGTTTATTTAATAGAACGAAATATATCAATATGATACAAATTATTTGAATACAAGACAACAAAATATATATTATTATTTTGTGAGGTGGCAAAGCCACGTCACCAATACAATTTCAATGAATATTTTTCGGACGCACCGTTTAGCTTGGTGGCCGGACAAGAAGTGTCATTATTTTTTCTGTCTTCTCTACGACACACATTTTCACACATTCACAAACATACCTTACTAACTATGAAACTGGTGTCACGGATAGCCACCAGTATACCTATATGTATCATTTGAATATATACAGAGTGTCCCAATTTAATTTATCAATGAATTTATTTTGAAAAATATAGCTCAAATTGAAAAATGTTTCAAGTAAAAGTTGTAGGGTTTGGAGAGGGACATAGAAAAAAAAAAAATTCGAAAAAGTTTCTGGTATGAACATAGTTTTTTTAAATTGATACTGTATTTTTTTTTCCCACAAAAATGTTTCTTACATCAAAACTAATACTTTTTATTTGAAAAATTTTTCGATAAAATCACTTTTTTTTCGGCCCAATTTTATCTGTTGATGGATTTTCTTCAAAAAAAAATGGCTTTGATTTGAAAATAATATTTAGAAAAGTTGTAGCGTTGAGAAAGACAAACACGAAAAAAAAAAAAAAAAAATTTGGTAAAAAATTCAAAATGGCAGGGTGAGAAGCATGAATACAAAAAATGGACCTAGCCAAAAAATTTTATTTAGAAAAAGTGTTAGACTTGATGCGAACAATTTTTTGGTAAAAAAAAATTACACCTAACCTCAACAAAAAAGATGTTCATACTTTAAACTCCGCCATTTTGAACTTTTTTGAATTTTTTTTTTTTTTCCGTGTTTGTCTTCTTGAGCGCCACATTTTTTCTGAATATTATTTTTTGATTAGAGCCATATTTTTTCAGGAAAATCCATCAACAGATAAAATTGGCCCGAAAAAAGTGATTTTATCGAAAAATTTTTTAAGTAAAAAGTGTTAGTTTTGATGTAAAAGACGTAACGGTGCAAAAAAAAATTATACTATCCATTTAAAAAAATTATGTTTATACCGGAAACTCCGGCATTTTGGATTTTTCGAATATTTTTTTTTTCTTTTCTATGTCCCCCTCCAAACCCTACAACTTTTACTTGAAAAATTTTTCAACTTAAGCTATATTTTTCAAAATAAATGCATTGATAAATTAAAATGGGACACTCTGTATATACAGTTGCATGCTACATCTCACATTTTAATTTTTTCTATTTCAAGTTAATATAATAAATGACTTTCTTCATATATATATTTTTTCCACTTATAAATGACATCTCTTAATTCATTAATATTCAAAATTGCCTCATGGTAACAGTTACCGACCGCTGGATAACCTATTATACTATATATAATCTACCATTGCGCTTATTATAGTAATGGAGTCAGGCTAACATCCGTCAGAGAATATGACGCTCTTTGTTTGGTTTTTTCATTTCACTCCAACTGTCACCCGCGCCTAAAGATGTTTACACATCAAAATCTTTCATGAATTCATGGGCTTGATGAAAAACTAATAATTAAAAATTGAATAGATAAAAAAGTGGATTTTATTCAAAATATAAATGGGTAGAACTAGTGTGAGTATACTTTGTATTTAAAAGAGTGTCGCTAACCGGTTCTTGGCTTTTCGACGAACTCTCTCACTTATACTTATATACTACTGTCCTTGTGTTGTAACAATGCTAATAGACCATTTATAATTTACTCATCGAAATCGAACTTGATCTATTCCATCAAAATATATGTCTAATTTTTTTTTGAAACGGATGAAACGGAATCAATATATTCTCTTCTTCGGATAAACCCAGATGAGTTGAGAAAAGAACCAGAACGAGGTGAACACACAGGGCTGTCCCAATGATTCAACAAACCTGATCGGAAAGCCAGAACGACCACTCAGTAAGACGGTCCAATGCCGAAGAACGCAAACTCCACTCGCTGAACAAAACATTTTACCCCAACAAACTATGTCTCAAAATGTTCTCCCTTCCTTTACCACAAAGTATAGTGAAATAATAATAATAATATTTTAGTTTACATTTGTGCCGAGAGTAACCGATGTGGTTCTCTAAAAATAATAATAATAATAATGAATAAATAAAATTTATAAAAAAAATAATGCAACGGCGAAGAGTTGAAAGGAAATATATTAGCTGGGTTTATAAGGCCGACGAGATAATCTCGTTACAATTCTATCGGAAAGTCATATTTTCAAAGTAATTTGACCATCAATTATACATTTCTAAATTTGAAAATTTGTTCTTTTTGTAAACTTATTGAAAACGATCTTAGACGTCTGTGCATGGATACTAATTCGATTCTGTCAAAACTCACATTATTGGCAAGAATGCCGCCATACATTCAAAAACAGGTAAAAAATTTCACCCTATGGAGATTTCGACTAACTTAATAATTTTCGATGTTATTTTTTCAAAATCTTTCTCCACACACAAAACAAAAAATCTTCCATAATAATTCTGCAGTATTTCGAAAGTTTTTATGCTTTTGTTTATATTTATTCATTAAATCATTTATATTATATTATATTATTGACTGCTAGAAATGCTGCATCAAAATATACTATTTCAAATCGAACCTTTACATATTTGAACGATATTGCTGAAGTCCAACGCCTGAAGTTCAAGCCATTGTTGCTGATTTGGAACATACATTTCAGCAGGCATTCGCTCGAGTCCAAGTGATCTTGTTGATTCTTCTTCATTTGCCTTCGATGCTGAAAATAAAAAAAACTTAGAATTCACTCCATATTTTTCATTGTCATTCTTTCTCCTAGCGTTTATGTCATTAATAAGCCATAAATTCTAATGTATAGCTAGTTATTTGAGTTATCGATCCAATATTTTAGAGAAAATTAGTTTCAGAACACGTTGACCGAAAATTCCTCTGGAATTGTAATGTAACTCAACCAATAAAAAAGTCAAAATTATCCTTCGATCAAAGTTTTTGTGTAATAGGTAGGTTTTCGTCTACATAGAGAAGCATTCCGAGTTTTGGCCTGACGGCATTTAAAGTACTGAACTGGAAACGTTCACTGACTGATGGCCGATTTATCACTAGTCGATCATTTCCGATTACTAGTTAAAGAAGAAATAGTTATTTTCCTTGTCTCTAGCTTGGATTTCCCCTTATTCCTGAATACCTTACACTACAATTGGCTTCCAACGTGGAGCTCTGATTACGCAAGTAAAAAGTAAGAATTTTTTCATGCCAAATTGTTAAAGATAAAATAGATAATTTATTGAGATAAAATGATTTAAAATAAAAAAATTCAGCTGTGAAAGCACGTTACAAAAAACTAAAATAAAAAAATTATCGCGCATTCGTGAGTTGGAAATTATCACAGTAGAGTAGTACGAGAATTAGCGGGCGTCGTAGTGTTAAATGGTATACAAACCACAAAAAAACCAGTTTGAGGAGCCGTTTTTTGACATGCTTCCGTCCACTCTGGGCCGCTTGCTTCAGTTTCCCCCTCGAGCACCTACAAATTCCGCGGGCCCATACTCCACAGAATACTGATCCCCCGCGGTACACTACCCTGATGAACTACCCTTCAAAAACTACCTATATTATTCTATTGTTATTATTTTTGTACATGTGTACGTATGTATACATATGTGAATAATAGTATATTGTTTTTTTTATTTATAATTATTATTTATTTATTATTTACTTATTATTATTATTATTTGTTATCATTATATATTGTCACCGATTTTCTGACCTGCACGGCGAGAACTATCGGCCAAGGTTGACAACGGGGATTTCTCACCATCCTCCTCAAAATCACCGGGGGAGCCATGTTGGTTATCTTGGAAGCCAACAACCGTGGGAGTCACGAGAACTAATACGGGAGCCTAACTCAGTCTTAGAAATGGTAGAGGGGCGCGGTCCAACTGATCGGATTGTGAAATATGTAACCAAACATGAAGGTACTATCGTGAACCAAGTATAGTGTATTACATACGCCTATATTACATTGCGACTCTACTAAAAAAAATTACTGAAGTCGCAAGTATCATAAGTGTGGAAGCAAATATTCTACATGTAAAATGAGTAATTTGTATAGGGAACCATACAGCGAGCCGTCGTGACGTGGTCTTACACATACGTTGCCATTGCAATAATAATATATATCAATATTATTATTATTGTTATTATTTACATCAATCCATTCGTGAACTCACACATACACAGTTATGTGTCATGATGGTCTAACCATCAGATACACATTGCGCAGTGAAAATATAATAATAATTATTATTATAATAAGAGAGCCATATAGCGTGATCATTAGTCTGTAATTGGAGATTCGGACAGAGTTTCACCAGGACTTAACTTCTGATACCTAGAGAGCTTTACGAGAGATCCAACGATGTAGAAAGAACCAGTCAGGGGTATAGCACTACGTGTATTTTTTTCTGGGCTTATATTTTTCCCTAACTGAAGATTTTTCTCATGCACAGAGACCGATTTTTGCGTTTGGGTGAAAGGAGGGGAGAATGTAGATAATATGACAATAATATCTTCAATATCGACCCGAACTATGCTACCGACTGATTCATTTTATAATTTGAAATGTGATTAATATTTTTTATTTTTACTTATTTATTTAATATCGTATGATAAGTAGAAAGCTGTGGAAAAAATTTTATGGAAAAGATGTAGCCACATGTTAATTAATAGAAAATTAATTTTGTCAAAGAAATGAACATGCAGGCAACATCCTTTCCTTAGCTTATATTTTTCCCATAGCTTTTTATTAATTTAAATAAATAAATGGTCAAAGGAAAAATGGTAGCTAAGGAAAGGAAGTATACAAAAATAATTCTGCCAAAGAAATAAACAAGCAGGCAACATCCTTTCCTTAGCTAATTCATTAATAAAAAACTATGGGAAAAATATTAGCTAAGGAAAGGCCGTTGCCTGCATGTTTATTTTTTTGGCAGTATTAATTTTGTGTAAAATAACATGTGGCAACTTCCTTTTGTTAGCTACCATTTTTCCTATGACCATTCATTTAATTAAATTAATAAAAAACTATAGGAAAAATATTAGCTAAGGAAAGGCCGTTGCCTGCATGTTTATTTTTTTGGCAAAATTAATTTCGTATAAAATAACATGTGGCAACTTCCTTTTCTTTGCTACTATTTTTCCTATGACCATTTATTAATTTAAATTGATAAAAAGCTATGGGAAAAATATTAGCTAAGGAAAGGATGTTGCCTGCATGTTTATTTCTTTGGCGAAATTCATTTCGTATGAAATAACATGTGGCAACATGTGCAACTCACCCCACTCAAAAGCACTCCCCCACCTATCGCTCCCGTACATGCTCAGCAAGCTTTCCTAGCCCGCAGTTCGATTAGGTTTACGATCGGGCTTCGTACGCATCCTTCAGTAAGTTTGTCTCTTCAACCGAGGAGTGGTGTAATCGCCGCGATAAGGTTCACGTATCAAGACTTGTTATAAACATCGAGCAGGCGCCCCATTGATGTCACGTATAATAGTCTTGACCCTACACAGAGCCTTTCACTAGTGATCCTTTATATTGTTATTAACAACTCTTATTAGTTATTAACACGCAAGCGTTAACAAATAAATAATCAGTACCCATTCTGATGATTATTTATTTCGAGAACCCACGAAATAATAAATTAATAATTAAATAAATAAATAATTCATATCGATGGCATCACTTGCAACCATAACTTAATATGTATTATTTGGAGCAATAATTTTAACTGCTTGACTTAGCTTTTCATTTGGTGATAGAATAGCTATTACAGCAAATTAAACATCCATTTTCAGTTTTTTTGATAATGAATATGTTCATCATTTTTTTAATATATCATTTCTATTGAAACAAGTAATACAATTACCTAGTTGAATATTTTTATATGATTATGTTTGTTTTGAATTTACACCTCAATCAAACGTTCATAGTAATTAACATCACAATTTTACCAGTTGTTAAACGTAACGCACGTACTGAAACAATAGCACCGGCTCCACCACAAAGATGTATTCCTCCAGCTGGTATACCTAATGATGCACGTGTCCGTGCCAAACCTCTTGCATAATCTTTCCATAATTAATAACAGCAACTCTACATGGTTCATTTATTTTTGCCATTTTAAGAGCACATGCATCATGTTCTGATACACAAATTTTTCCGTTTGCAAATAATCTTTTTTTACCAGTCACTTAATCACATGGTTCATCTTAATTATTTGTTGTATCGAATACTTCAGTTGCTAGTAATTTTAATAGATCACAAAATAAACTACTTTCAGCTTTTCCAAAACGTTGAAGTGAATATGTTTCACCACGATTTGTTGGATCATCATAAAATATTATTTCACGTAATTTTTTTTTCCCAAGTGGATAACAATTTGCTGGTTTACATGAATCGGATATTTCTTTTAAATCATCCATACATTCAACACGTAGAAATATTGCTTTAGCATGCTTCATAAAATATGGAAATAAACCAAATACATTATCATCATTTAGAATATCTGATAGTGCGATATGTAAATCAACTAATAGTGTATTATTATCTATACAATAACGACGAAAACTATCTATTGTTGAAGATCATCATCAAACCCATATTATATAGCTAAACCATTCTTTTTTTTTTATATAAAATTGAATCTCAAATACTGCTTATTACAGCACTAACATTTGTATGTCTTTCTGTTTTGTTGTTATTTTTTTTTGATAAATCAATTGAATGGAATAATGAATTTATTAGCATATTTCGTTTCTCTATTCTTTTAATTTTTTTTGTTTTAATAATTACAGAATGTGAACGAGTTATCTGTAATTATAAATTTAATGGATAAATATATATTCTTTTATATTTCATATATTAGAAAATGTGATAGAATACTTGCTGTGAATACATAGTTATATCAATTAAGTGGATTTATGAAAATATTGAATCATTGTTTTTCTACTTTTTAACAGACTATTTCAATGATTGAGTTTCTATTTTCTCAAAGATTGATTTTAAATCTAATAAATGACTCTATTTTTGTATAAACCCCCTTTTTTATCTGCAAGTGCTTCAAAATCTTCACTTATTATTGATTCAATTGAGAAATTACGATGAATTTATCAAAATTATCCGAAAATTATTCTATAACAGCTGTTTCATCATCAGATTATATAATTATATTATTATCAATAATATTTCTAATTAATAATGGATATGATATTTCATAACCATAAGTCAAAAAATATAAAGAAACATGTGAAATTGGGCATTAAAAAAGTCACCTCGTCCTCTATAACAAGATTGGTTGTCTTTTTATCTTTTTTTTCTTTCTCAAAATTTATAATTTTTAGATAAATGATTTTCTAACGTGGCTTTGGAGTTTTCAAAAAAGCTATATTCAAGCCTTTTTCCACTGATTTTTCACTCAAGTCAACTTAACCAAAGTTAGTTATTAACCAGGGGAATAAGTCTTCCTCTACACTTCCTTAAGAATAGTTGATACCGTGTCCCTTTCTACCAAACTAACTTTAGTAAATCGTATTTTAACGGCCTTATACTCGATTGAGGCTGTAATTTTTTTTGATTCGACCCTAACCTTTCGGTCCATTCGACTTCAGACAGGATTGTGGTTGTATGTGTTGTGTATCGTTTTGTATAATATTATTGTTATATATGAAAACCATAATAAAAAAAAAACCTAGTTTTTTTTACAAAAAGAAGCGTCAAGTATTCGAAATCGTTTAGCTATTTTATTGTTTTAATACAAAAAGATGTGGTACTAAAGGAATTCAATATATTTTTAATGCATATAATTAAGTCTTAACTGTTGACAAAATTTTAAACATGACCCCACCTTTTTTTCCCAATTCGAATATCATTTATATATTATATATATTGAACCAGGTGGGGTCGAGTTTAAAATTTTATCAGCAGTTGAGACTTAATTATATGCATTAAAAAAATATTGAATTCTTGTCTTTTTTTGGTATCACATCTTTTTGTATTAAAACAATGAAATAGCTAAACGATTTCGAATACATGACTCTTCTTTTTGTGAAAAAAACTAGGTTTTTTTTTTGTTATCATATCACATCATTTTGTAAAGTTTAAATAATAATATATTTTTTTCATACGTTGACGAATTAATTTATTATTTATTCTCATGGAGTTTCATAAGGAGTATGTGACGTCACATTGTGTATTAGCTTTCAGCATAGGCAGCTATTGAAGCTCGCGGAATGGAGCAATCGGAGCAAGCCAGTGCATATTATCACCAGTAATGGTGCTAGTAAGTCGAATGCACAAAGTCACATGTTGTTTTTGTTTATTTTTTTTTCGATCAAGTTTAATGAGTTTTTTTTTTTTTTTGCGTTTATATATACAATTAATTTAGTTGAATTAATTCATTGATTAATTTTAATTTTTAAGTTTAAATTATTTTTTTAATTAGCAATCAATAATTATTTCAATTTTCTAATGAAATGTAGGCCAAATGTCAACGATTAATTGATGTAACATCTGGAAAATCGAAATGTCGTATTTTCATCATCACAATCATCATCATCTCGATTTTTAGGACTGTTGAATGTTGAGTTTGGAGATAGTTGTAAATGTATACTATCATTAATGTTTTGATATTCTTCTGAGTAATAATATGAGTCTGAATCTCTTGTTACAATGCATAGCTTAAATGATCGGGCAAATCAGTATCCTGTGTAGCATCAGGAACTAATGATATTCTAACTGATGGTGTTGATAATGCACTTTTAAAGTCACTTGATGTAAATGTTTCATTATTATTATTATTTTTTTTTGACAATTTATCTAATGATTCCGTGAATGTCTTATTATTTTTTATTGACATATTATTTGATAAACATGTATCAACAATTTTGTTATATTTTGTTGATAAAACATCAACTAGTTCAGTGAATGGGGCATAATTTGTTTTTTTGAATAAAGTTAAAGTCTTAAACTTTTACCATTGAAAACATTTAATGATTCAGTAAAAGTATCATTATTTTTTTTTGCCTAATACATTTAACGGTTCAGACGTAAGAGTATTATTTGTATTAGTAAGAGTATTACTGTGAAAATTATTGTCAATTTCACTATTTAAATTATCCACCTAATGTCATCGTTACATTGTGAATATTTTAATCTATTGTTAATAAATTAATATTGTTATTTTTGTTTTTATTAACTTTATTAATATCTGTTATTGATGTATCTAAAAATAAATGGTCTTGATATGTTCATAATTGTTGCATCCTTAAAATCAGTCGTTCAATTGATAAAAGAATTAATACCAGCATCAAGACTTTCTTGACCATTTGATAATTATAATTGACAATGATATCAATAAAGTGCCTGACACTGATGGTCTCAACATTGCTGACACATTTTCTTTGTCTTTTTGATTTTTATTATCATTTTCAGTATTCGTTTTATTAATGATTCTTGTTGATAATTTAATTTCCAAACATTATTACTTGTTAGTGATGTTATTTCCATTATTAATTCCAAACTCATTCTTCCATTTTTTTCGCTCTCGTAAAATGTCTTAGAGCGATTGTTTTTATTGTATATCATTCGACAAATCATTAAGTGAACTTATTGATAAATCTTTTCTTAACCAAGCTTGAAGATCTTCGACACTTGATGATATTCTGTCACTCACTGACAGCAACGATCTTTCAT